>NC_053026.1:78969076-79269076 GCF_003073215.2 Triticum urartu | reverse complement strand
TGCTTCTTTTGCTTGTTTGGCCAACTTGGCCTGGCGCTTGGCCCATTCTTCAGGAAAGTCCTCACCGTGTTTGATGCTGGTGGGATCTGCTACTTGGCCAGGTGCCAATGGAGCTCTTGGGCGTGGAGGATTGAGTACGAATTTCTTCATGTACTTTGGAGTTACATACCTGTACTCCCTCCATTCTCTTGCCCATCTCCTTTCAATTTTCTGAGTGCGCACCTTGCGCTGATTTTTATCTTCCTCAGGAGGTGTGCAGTACCCAGCATAGATGTCATCAGGGATCTCAAAGGCAGTCATGACCTCAGGCTTCTTTCCTCCTTTCTGTGGCCTCTTACCGTCAGCCATTTTCTTCAGTTGAGGAATTTGAACAATTGAATTCTCTGAAGAAGTATGCAACTGTTCTTCGAGGAACGCTGCAAATGAGTTAAGTTGATGAGAACCTAGTGATTCAGCAGCTGACATGAATACCTGTGAACAGGATATAGTTGCAAGGAATTTGGAGAGGTCATATGCGTTCTCAGAAGGTTTTTATAAAGAACAAGTTTGAGGAATTTGACCAGATAAGTCTTGAAGAATTTCACTAAGCGTTCTTAGTCCTAGGTTCCAGAGTTGTACAGATCAGAAATCCGCACAATTGAGGAATCTTGAAGAGAAATTCGCAGCTTAGAGAAATGAATCAAGAACTAATGACATGAGAGGTGTCTTAGTGTGTGAAGATACGAAGAAAAACACCTTTGAAGATTTTGTAGATAATCATTCGAATCAACGAGGGCAGTAAAAGTAACTTTTAATTACCCTGAATGAAGAACATGACGAACTGGAGTGAGGGGATGTGAAGTTCATCAGTGCGGATTTTGCACGCCCTAACTTGGCGGAGGAAGACAGCTACGGCGGCGGCGGAGTGAAGATTTCCGCGGCCGGCGTAAGTACGGCGGTGATGAGGTCGAGGCAGTGAAGCTCTTCCTTGCCGGCAACGATGAAGTAGCGGTGGCGCTAGGGTTTGAGAAGCTCGAGCTAGAGAGAGGTCGAGCGGAGTAAAGGAAGTGAGGAAGGGGAAGAGGGGTATTTATAGCCACGGTGAAAAACTGTTCGCCCGAAGAAATTGGACGAACGTGCCCCTGACCCTTCTCATTCGCTTGACATGTGTCACCCACGTACTGAGAGGTGGAGATCATGTCCGATCGTGGGTGAAAGGATAAGTATATCATGGGATGCGGAACGGTTTGAGCGGCAAAGCCGAAAATTTAGATAGGATAGGTTTTAAAGTTCCGTTCGCAATTTCTTCAGCTGACAAGGACACAGTGAAGATTTTGAACGAGTTTCAAATAGAACGCACATGAAGATTTTGTGAATAGATTGGGTTGAGTATAGCATAGAGGGGGAAGGGTCCGATCACATTCACTTAGCAGAAAAACCAACTTGAAGAAGTAGCTTTAAGTGAATGCTATAGAGGACATAAACTCATAAATATTAAACAACCGAGGAATTTCAACTTTTGGTGGTGGCGTGACCCACCGTATAAGAATGATGATTTCAGACACCGCGTACAATTATCATAGGGTTCTGAGAATCAAATTCTTCATTAATTTCTTCACACTTAGAGTGTTATTCTTCATTGATTGAAGAAAAACGTTTCTTCATGTGTTGCACATCTAAGTCATCAATTTTGCATAAGTGTTAGGATGAGTGTCCTTTTCAAAGAACATTCAAAGATTCTAGGATATTTAGCTCACACCGCAACTTGCTAAATCTCTTCTCATCCAAGGGCTTTGTGAAGATATCGGCTAGCTGTTCTGTAGTCTTCACATGCTCAATAGAAATGTCGCCCTTCAACACATGATCACGAAGAAAATGATGACGAATCTGAATGTGCTTAGTCTTCGAGTGCTGAACTGGGTTGTGAGAAATCTTGATGGCACTCTCATTGTCACAGAAGAGAGGCACATTCTTCATGTTGACGCCGTAGTCCTTGAGAGTTTGCTTCATCCTTAGCAATTGAGCACAGCAAGAACTAGCGGCATATACTCAGCTTCAGCAGTAGATAGTGATACGCAGTTATGTTTCTTCGAGGACCAACAGACCAAAGATCGTCCGAGGAAATGACATGTACCAGATGTTGACTTGCGGTCCAGATGATCACCAGCATAGTCAGAGTCAGAATATCCAATGAGATCAAAAGCCTAGCCCTTGGGGTACCATAATCCAAGTGTTGGTGTGTGAGCTAGATATCGAAGAATATGCTTCACAGCCTTATGGTGTGATTCCTTCAGTGTAGCTTGAAATCGGGCACACATGCAAACACTAAGCATTATATCTGGCCTAGATGCACATAAGTATAATAAAGAACCAATCATGGAGCGGTATACCTTATGATCGAAGTCAATACCATTTTCATCAGTGCATAGATGGCCATTTGTGGGCATAGGAATTTTGATGCCTTTGCAATCTTGCATGCCGAATTTCCTCAGCACATCCTTGAGGTATTTCTCCTAAGATATGAATATGCCATTGCATTGTTGACGAATTTGAAGACCTAAGAAGAATTTTAATTCTCCCATCATAGACATTTGATATTCTTCACTCATCATGTAGGCAAATTCATCACTATAACGTTGGTCAGTACAGCCAAAGATAATATCATCAACATATACTTGGCACACAAACAATTCATCATCATAAGATTGAGTGAAAAGAGTAGGTTCAAGTGAACCGGGTTTGAAGCCTTTCTTCATGAAGAATTCCTTCAAGGTATCATACCACGCCCATGGGGCCTGCTTGAGGCCATAGAGGGCCTTGTTGAGTCTGAAGAATTTGTCAGGATTCTTTGGAGCTTCAAAACCTGGGGGTTGAGCAACATATACTTCTTCCTCAAGCTTACCATTGAGGAATGCACTTTTCACATCCATTTGATATAAAGTGATATCATCATGGTTAGCATAAGCAAGTAATATGCGAATAGCCTCAAGTCTAGCAACAGGTGCAAAAGTTTCATCGAAATCAATTCCTTCAACCTGTGTGTAGACTTGAGCTACGAGCCGTGCCTTATTCCTCACCACAAGGCCGTTTTCATCTTGCTTGTTGCGGTTGATCCACTTTGTGCCAATGATATTGTGCTTGCGAGGATCTAGACGTTTGACCAGTTCCCAGACATTGTTGAGCTCGAACTGATGTAATTCTTCTTGCATGGCCTGAATCCACTCAGGCTCCAGAAATGCTTCATCTACCTTAGTGGGCTCTGTGATGGAGACAAAAGCATAGTGCCCACAAAAGTTAGATGAATGTGAAGCTTTTGAGCGTGTGAGAGGACCTGGCGCTTTGATGTCATTGATGATCTTTTCAACTTGCACTTCTTTTGCAATGCGAGGATGAGCTGGTTGTCGTTGAGGAATTTGATCAGCATTCTCTTCAGCACCATTTTCTTCAGTATTTTCTTCAGGTGCATTAGCTCGACGTTCTTCATGTTCTGGAATGAATTCTTCAGCGGATTCTTCAGTAGGAATGACATCCTCAGTAGCCTTGAACTTGATAGTTTCCTCAGGTGCTGGTTCATCTATCACAGTAGGTAGGTGCTCTGTTTGTGAGCCATTAGTTTCATCGAACCGCACATCTACAGTTTCAACAACCTTGTGAAGAACGTTGTTGAAGACTCTGTAGGTGTGCGAGTCCTTTCCGTAACCACGCATAAAACCTTCATGTGCTTTCGGTGCAAATTTTGAGTTGTGATGATGATCTCTAATCCAACATTTAGCACCGAAGACTTTGAAATAACTTACATTGAGTTTCTTATCAGTGAGGAGTTCATAGGCAGTCTTCTTGAAGAATTTGTGAAGATATACTCTATTGATGATGTGGCACGCAGTCTCACTTTCCTCAATCCAGAAACAACGAGGCGTTTTGTATTCATCAAGCATAGTGCGAGCCATCTCAGCAAGAGTCTTGTTCTTGCGCTCCACGACGCCGTTCTGCTAAGGAGTATAAGGAGCAGATAACTCATGAGTAATACCAAGTTCATCAAGATAGTCATCTAGACCAGAATTCTTAAACTCAGTTCCATTGTCACTTCGTATGTGCTTGATCTTCACACCAAAGTTGGTTGAAGCCCTCGAGGAAAATCGTTTAAAAACTTCCTGCACTTCATGTTTGTAAGTAACAATGTGTACCCATGTATATCGAGAGTAATCATCAACAATAACAAAGCCATATAGAGATGCATCATTTGTAACAGCAGAATAATGATTAGGACCGAAGTGATCCATGTGAAGCAATTCAAATGGACGAGTAGTGGTCATGATAGTCTTCGCTAGATGCTTAGCCTTTGTCATCTTCCCAGCTTCACAGGCTCCACATAGGTGATCCTTGAGGAATTTGACATTCTCGATGCCGATGACATGCTTCTTCTTCGCAAGCGTGTGCAGATTCCTCATGCCTGCTTGACCAAGTCGTCGATGCCAGAGCCAGCCTTCTGAAGCTTTTGCAAGTAGGCACACGGCTGGTTGTGGTCCTATAGAGAAATCAACAATATACAGGTCTCCTCTCCTAAAGCCTTCGAAGACTTTGGAATTGTCAGCTTCCAGAACCACAACACAGCGGTACTTGCCAAAGACAACAACCATATGAAGATCGCAAAGCATTGAGACAGACATGAGGTTGTATCCTAAGGACTCGACAAGCATGACTTTGTCCATGTGTCGATCCTTTGTGATCGCAACCTTACCTAGACCCAATACCTGACTTTTGCCTTTGTCGGCAAAGATGATATGCTTCAGATGCGACGGAGATAATGGAGCATCCATCAATAGATTCTTGTCACCAGTCATGTGATTTGTACATCCACTATCGAGGACCCACTCAGTGGCTTTGGGTTGATCATCCTGCAGATGAATTAGTGCAACTTACGAACTCATATACTTCATCAGTGAAGAATATGACATCAATTCATCAGATCAATTTCATCAAGCAAAAGAACAGATAAAGAAGTATGAGGACGTGAGAAATGAAAGTTCATTTCTTCATCATTAGCCTGCATCCTTTCAGGCATACTCAGGTCTCCAGCAAATTCTTCAGACGATTACGTACGTCTGGAGACCTGACCCTGTAGAAGAGATTAGTTCTTTTTCTTCACCACCCACATCTGAAGGGGTGGCAAAGAGTTCATCATTCTGCGAGCTCCATACGAGAAAGATGGCATAGAAGCCAGTCCATTTTGTTTCACATAAGAGGAGTTAGGATAAGCATATGAATAAGCAGAGAAATTCTTCGAGGACTTATGAACATGATGATTAGAAGAATAATGCTCATATTCATAGCCCTTAGTTCTTCCCTGCGAAACAGAGTTGTTAGCACGATGATATTCATGTGAGGACTTTGATCCTTTTGAGGAATTTGGTCCATATGAAGAATTTGATCTGGGGTTCCTATTCTTCATAGGTGGTGTCCTGAGGACATTCACCTGAAGACTTTCAAGGCACCTTTTGGGAACCCAGATTTTCTTCATAAGGGGACCGTTCCTGCAGTTAGTGCCAACATATCTAGCAAATACTTCACCATTCTGATTTTTGAACAGTTTATAGTTGGAGTCAAATGACTCATCATCAGAACGAGGAGGTTCACATGCAAATCCAGATAAGTTAGATGGATCAACTGGAGGTCCCTTTGCAGCAACCCATGTAGTTTTGGGGTACTGCTCAGGCTTCCAATATGTACCATCAGCATTAAGTTTCCTCTCAAAGGCAATACCCTCTTTCCTAGGGTTCCTGTTGAGGATCTTCTTTTTAAGCACATCACAAAGAGTCTGATGCCCTTTGAGGCTTTTGTACATGCCTGCCATGTACAATTCCTTCAGCCCTGCATCGTCAGTGATACTAGCAATGTCCTCAGATGAGGAATTAGTGATAGCAGAGGCATGTGAAGAATTTGAAACATTAGTAGCATTTGAACATTCAGGTGAAGAATTAGCAGATTCACGTTCAATGCACTTCAAGCATGGAGGAACAAATTCTTCCTGAGAAGCGCTGATTTGTTGAGCAAGTAATGAATTGCGCTCCTTCTGAAGATCTTCATAACTCACTCTTAGCTTCTCAAGGTCTTGATTTCTTTGAAGAAATTCATAAGAAAGCTTCTCATGATCAGATAAGAGAGTGTTATGATGACCTTGAAGATTGTCAAACCTAGTCTGAAGTCTCTGAAGATTTTCAGTCAAGGCTTTAGTGCGATCCATTTCTTCACCCAACATATCATCACTTTTGTCTAGCATGTTTTGAACCTTTTCAAAAGCCCTTTTTTGTTTTACAGCAATCTTAGCAAGTTTAGAATAGCTGGGCTTAAGGTTTTCATCAGATTCATTCTCACTTGATTCAGAGGAGGTATATTTGAGTACCTTGGCACCCTTTGCCATGAAGCAATAGGTGGGAGCGTAGTCATCATCGCCTTCATCAGCCTTGTTGGTGACGTCATTTTCTTCAGTGTTGAAGATAGACATGCTGACGAATGCAGTAGCGAGAGCTAGGACCGCCACTCCGGATTCAGACTCCTTAGATGCCTCCTCTTCCTCATTTTCTTCAGATTCAGCCTCAGAGTCCATTTCCTTGCCAATGAATGCCCTAGCCTTCTTGGAGCTGCTCTTCTTGTCAGATGAAGACTTTGAGGATTTTGATGATGCAGATTTTGTGGATTTCTTCTTTTTCTTCGCATCATCAGAACTGTAATCCTTGTATTTCTTCTTCTTTGATTCCTTTTCCCACTGAGGACAATCTTGAATGTAATGTCCAGGTTTCTTGCATTTGTGACAGAGCCTCCTCTTGTAGTCACTGGATAAGGAATCATTGCTCCTTGAGGGTCTTCCAAAGCGACCACGTCTTGAGAACTTTTGGAACTTCTTCAAGAGCAGTGCTAGCTCATGGCTTAGTTCTTCAGGATCACCAAGGCTGCTACCAGAGTCTTCATCTTCGGACTCAGATACTGCCTTGGCCTTCAGTGCACGTGATCTGCCATAGCTCGAACCATAGAGATCTCTTTTTCAGCAAGTTGGAACTCATGAGTATTTAGCCTCTCGAGAATATCAGCGGGATCAAGTGACTTGTAATCAGCATGTTCTTGTATCATCAATGCCGGAGTGTCAAATGAGGAATCAAGCGATCTCAGCAATTTCTTCACCACCTCATGGTCGGTGATGTCAGTGGCACCAAGTGCTTGAAGCTCATTTGAGATGTCAGTGAGGCGATCGAAGGTTTGTTGAACATTTTCATTGTCGAGTCTTTTGAAGCGGTTGAAGAGATTGCGAAGAACATCAACTCGAGAGTCACGCTGTGTTGAGACTCCTTCATTCACTTTGGACAGTCTATCCCAGATAAGCTTAGCAGTTTCCAAAGCACTCACTCTTCCATACTATCCTTTGCTCAGATGACCACATATGATATTCTTCGCTTGAAAATTGAGTTGCTTGAATCTCTTCACATCAACAGCATTCAGAGAAGGTGTGACTGAGGGAATACCATTTTCCACAACATATCAGAGATCGTTATCAATTTCCTCAAGATGCATTTGCATCTTATTCTTCCAGTAGGGGTAGTCTGTCCCATCGAAGGTAGGACACCCAGCAGAGACCTTGATCATACATGCGGTCGACATAACTAAAACTCCAGGCAGTTAAACCAAAATCACACAGAACAAGGGAGTACCTTGGTGTGATAACAATTGAAAGTGTGTTATATCGACTAGAGGGGGGGTGAATAGGTGATTTTTATGAATTCTTCACTGAGGAATTTGCAGGTGAGGAAATTCCTTAGCGAAGAACTACTAGCAGTGGAATATGTACTCAAAAGTAAACATAACATAACACAAGCATAGTCATCATGATGGAATGAAGATAGGCACAGAGTACAGAAAGCATAAGCACATGATAACACAAGATGAAGACAAACAGACTGAAGAAATTAAACTGAGGAAATTGAGAAAATCTTCAGTCAAAGTCTTCAAGCACAGAATATGAATAATCACACAACACAGTTATGAGGAAATGAAAGAGTTGAGGAAATGGAACCAGTAGTTTTGGTGAAGACAATGATTTGGTAGACCAGTTCCAACTGATGTCTCAGTTGTACGTCTGGTTAGGGCAGCTAGGTATTTAAACCTGAGGACACACAGTCCCGGACACCCAGTCCTGAACACACAGCTCAGGACACTCAGTCCTCACCATATTACCCTTGAGCTAAGGTCACACATACCTCGCTCAATCACTCGTGGTAAGTCTTCAGCTGACTTCCAAACCTTCACAAACTTGGTCACTCGGCGATGCACAATTCCTCTTGGATGCTCTAGACCATGACGCCTAACCGTCTGGAAGAAGCACAGTCTTCAAAGGTAACAAGTGTCGGATCCGCGGAGGATCAATATCTTCAGTGATGCTCAATCACTTGGGGTTTGTAGGTGTTTGGGTTTGGGTTTTCCTCACTTGATGATTTTCGCTCAAAGTCCTCGGAGGATGGGTTGCTCTCAAATGACAAGTGTCAGTTTCTCTCGGAGCAGCCAACCAGCTAGTGGTTGTAGGGGGCGGCTATTTATAGCCTAGGGAGCAGCCCGACATGATAAGACATAAATGCCCTTCAATGATATGACCGTTAGGTGGATAGATAGTTTGGGACAGCTGGCGCATAGCACAGCAACGGTCGGAATTTTGAGTGGCGAAATCCTCAGGGCTATCATGTTCCTCACTGTGTATGCAATCCGCACTGGTGAATTCCTAACTCCTCAGTCAGAACAAATTCCTCAGAGACCAGAAGAACTTTGTCTCTGTCACTGAAGAATATGACTGGACTGTATGAGATTTCCAATGGCTTCACTCGAGGGGATTGGTAGGGGTAGGATTTTGAGTTGAGCATCACATGGAAATTTTTCCTTAGTATTTCCTCGACCCCATTTAACAGTACGGTGTTTCCTATGACTCAAGAAAGAGAAAATGAAACTACGAATACAAAAGTCTTCACGCTTCATGTTCCTCGAATGAATACCAAGTCTTCAAGGTCACACCAATTTCTTCACTTTCAAAGTCTTCATAAAGTCTTCAGAAATCCAAAGTCTTCAGTCGAAAGAACTTCATTTTTAGGGGACGACTTTCTCTGTAAATATCAAACTCCTCATAGACTTATATACCTGTGTATACTCACAAACGCATTAGTCCCTTAACCTATAAGTCTTCAATACACAAAAATCACTAAGGGGCACTAGATGCACTTACACTCCATGATTGGTTATTTGCTTTACTTATGTGCATCTAGGCCAGATATCATGCTTAGTGTTTGCATGTGTGCCCGATCCCAAGCGGCACCAAAGGAATCGCATCACTTAGCTGTGAAGCGAATTCTTCGATATTTGGCTTGCACCCTAACACTAGGATTTTGGTATCCAAAGGGCTCAAAGTTTGATCTAGTTGGATTCTCGGATGCTGATTATGCTGGTGACAAAGTGGATCGCAATTCTACATCAGGCACATGTCACTTTCTGGGACGATCACTTGTGTGTTGGTCTTCAAAGAAGCAAAACTGTGTATCTCTCTCCATTGCTAAATCTGAATACATTGCTGCTGGATCTTGCTGCGCTCAGCTTCTATGGATGAAGCAAACACTCAAAGACTATGGCATTCATCTAAATCAAGTGCCACTCTACTGTGACAATGAAAGCGCCATCAAGATTGCCAACAACCCAGTTCAGCACTCGAAGACAAAGCACGTTGAGATCCGTCATCACTTTCTCAGAGATCATGTCACGAAGGAAGATATTGATATCATTCACGTCAAAACTAAAGAGCAACTGGCAGATATCTTCACAAAACCCTTGGATGAGAAAAGGTTTTGCAAGTTGCGGTGTGAGCTAAATATCTTGGAATCCTCAAATGTCCTGTAATCATGCACACATCCTAACACTTGTGCATGTTGATGACTTAGATGTGCAACACACAAAGTAACGTATATCTTCAACTAATGAAGACTTACACTCCAAGTGTGAATACATTAACACGGAATTTGACTTCAGAGTGACACGATAATTGTGCGCCGTGTCTGGGTCTAATATTTCCTATATGGTGGTAACGCCACCACCAAACTTTTGTTTGGAATACTTTCTGTTGGCGTTGCATTTGAAAAGTCTTCGCATTTGCTTTTTCTTCTTTGATAACATGGCTTCATGTTTATCTTCAATATACTGATTTGGTTTCTGTCCTCTACAACATTCACTTATAGCTATGTCTTCTAGTTGAATCTTTTGAACTAAGTGAATGTGATCGGACCCTGACCTTTCTATGCTCCCGTCTCAAGTCTATCTATCCAAATCATATGCATTCTATTGAAACTGTCGAATGTCTTCGTTGTGTCCTTGTCAGCAGAAGATACAGAGACAAACATTAAATCCATTTTAAATGCTCGATCATTTTTGCCTGAAACCTGGAGAAGCGGGAACAACCACCCGGCAATCCAGGCGTGCGTGGGAACATGGAACAACCTCCAATGTGTTGCATGATCGCCACGTGTCCTTCAGATGTGAACCGCCATGGGCACCTGCGTAATAACGTTGTGCCATCCCTATCCCTATAAATACACGCCTCACCCCAGTTATTATATCTTCTTCCACATCTCTCTCTCTCTCTCGGACAAACCCTAGCGCCACTGCTAGCCCTCGACGATGCTGGCGACGAAGCGCTTAGCTGACGCGACCTCACCGACGCCTTCATCACGCCGGCCGCGGACATCGTCTTCTCTGCTATCACCGTAGGTGTCCTCCGTCGCCAAGTTAGGGCACGGAAGATCGAGCTGCTCGGCCTCATCTCCTACTCTGTCTAGCAGTTCCTCGAGTGGTAAATAAAAACTCTTTTTACAGTCTTTTTGATCCGATAGATTCATCCTTTTCAACCATAAGTGGTTTCTGTCCCTACAAAGTTGGATCTATCTCGTTCTGCATCTCATAGCATGCGTAGTATGTTCACTTATGCTTCACAAAGTAGTTCGATTCCTCACTTGTACTTATTCGTGGATTCGTACAAATCTGGAACCAACTCTCTACATATGAGTGAATGTCTTCGCACTATGAGGTCAATGTCTTCTAAACTGATTTATCTTCAAATTCTTCTGAGAATGCATATGAACTCTTCCCCTTCCCTCGCATCTCTAATGCTATTATAGGTACATGTCTGTGGGAGAATCCCTTGGTTCTCATAGTCTGCATTCATTTGTAGAGTTCTTACCGCATCACATAAATTCTCCTGAAGCCAGTTCCTGTCTGACCAGTAGACGATGTTGAAGCCTTTCAGTCTAAACTCCATGGCAACAGAAAAATCAGTCAGGAAGGGCGGCAGACAGCACCGTGGAAACACTGCTAAGGACCTGCCACCGGATCTCTATGAGTTATACAAGTCAGATCCAGAAGAGACCTATGGAGAACGCAAGAACTGAATCCAATGGATTCGAAGACATTGGGCAGAGGAATGCTCAAGTACAGATTCGTCACCAATGAATATGCTGAGAAGAATGCCATAAAGGGCCCCTGGGGAGATATAATATACAAAGGTCTTCACCCCAAGTCGAAGTCCAAAGCTATTGCTCAGGGCTTCTACCCCTGCATGATTCGTGGACCTCAGCCTGCAAATGCCGACCCATCCTCTCTGTTATGGTGTCGTGAAGATAATCTCTTCAAGCGCAACTTTCAGTTTGCAAAGAACTCATCCAAGGAAAACAAGAAGTCCTTGGGATTATACTTCAACCCAGGCCCCTCTGCACCACGTGTCGACGGCACACGCGAAGCTGAACCCAATCTTGTTGGGCCCTTCTACAACTTAGAAGGTCTCATCACTCATATAATGGTTCAAGGGGCAGACGTGGATCAACCTGCAGATGACGCTAATTCTGACGAAGCACCTGCACCACCGAAGCCTGTGAAGCAAAAGAAACCAAAGGCTTCAAAACCCTCCTCTGCACCAAAGGTCTTATGGGCGAAGCCTTTGGCCACTGCACCTCCTGAAGCCAGTGTGCAGTCTGAAGATCTCTCACGCATCTCCAAGTCTGACAAGTTGAAAAAGCCCATGCAACCCACTGGTCAAGAACTGACCCCTACTGCTATTTTGAGAAACGAGAATGACACCATTGATTTGTCCAGCAACGACGATCTTGGCGATGACGCTCTTGAGCAGTTGATAAAGAGCAAGCAGGAGGCGGAAATATTCAATGATCTTCCCCTCTTTGATGTGGAAATCTTGTACAAGTTTATTGATGAGTAGTTTGACAGCCCAGACCTCAGTTTTGATGAACTTCAGCTCCCAATTGGCCTCAATGTCTCTTTCCATGGAGCCATTGCTCCTGAGCTGGCTCTTGCCCAGAAGATTGTTGAGCTGAAGCACAAGATTGACTAAGGATGGCAATTTTATCCATGGACATGGATATCCATGGATATCCGACCCGAATGGATAGGGTTTGGATATGCTTTTGTGTCCATGGGCGGCGCCCAAACCCGACCCGATTGTTCGTGGGTAGGGCATGGATATAATCTTGTACCCATGGATATACCCAAACCCGACCCGATAGTATGACTTAATGGGAAAAACATTCCATCCCTGCCCCACGTTCACATGTCCCATGACAATTTTACACTTTTTTATCTAAACCATGCATAAGAAATCACACAATCCCCATCGTAACTTTTATAAGTTGACAGTCAATCCCCTCTGTAACATACTCCAACATCCCTTTGCTTATTTTTATCTCCTTAAATGACTCGTCATTCTCATTAGTTAGAAAAATACTAAATGATCTTAGGTTGTTACTGGATGTTGATTTACCATAAGTGAAGCCTAGCCTGCCACGAGGTGAAGAATGGAAGAGTTTATGTTAATATTGTGTTATGTTTTATTTACATGTCCCGAGAGGACCCAATGGATATCCAGTGGATATGGATATCCGTCGGATTTGGACATGGACACATTTTTTCACCCATGGATTTTTTCATGGGCGGGCAAAGACTGTCTTCATGGATATGGATTTGATATTGTTCAACCCGATCCAAACCCGACCCATTGCCATCCTTAAGATTGACTATGAAAAGGCTCAGTTCAAGAAGCACATGGCCAACCACAATGTTGAAGACATTCAAAACTTCAAGGTCATGTTGCATGAGCTCAAGGAGGTGTTTCACAAGAAACGTGAAGAAGCAAGAGGTTCTCGTGACCGCATGAAGAATCTCGCTGCTAAATATGTTCAAGGCTACAATGAAGCTGAAAAGCGCAAGGCTTTGGGGCGACCAGGCATCGACCCCAGAATGGCTGCCAAGCAGAAGAAGAAGCCAGTTGTGGCCCAACCAGAAGCATCAAGGTAGGAAGAACCTCGCATTGTCTTCCCGACCAGTATGACAGGCTTGAAGCCTAAGGTCCCCACAGTGGCTTCGGAGCTCAAGAAAACTAGGACAGCTGAAGCCGAAGCTAGAAAGCGCAAGACCAAAGCCACCACTGATGATGCTCCACCTACCAAGAAGAGAAAGACAAAGAAGAGAGACCGGGCTGCTCCCACAGAGCCCCTTATTGTCGAGCCAATTTCTGTTGCTCGTCCTTCCTCTGCACATCGAGAACGTCATTTGGTAGTTCATGAGCCTATTTCCACAGAGGCTCCTGAAGCTGAAGAGAATCCAGCTGTTGACCCCACCATAGCTGAAGACATTGGTCCTCACGACAATGTTGAAGATGATGAAGTCCTTCCTTAGATCGAGCACAATTTGGTATCATCGCCTGTTCTCACGAACAGCGAACTCATCAGCATTGGTCATCCATTGACGCCAATTGCTCAGGATGACTCATGGGCTGATCATCCTCAAGAATCCCCTCGTGATGAAGAAACACCAGTCACTTCCCCACCACAGGTAACCACTCCAGTGATTGACAGTGAAGACTTTGAGGCCCAACCAACTCCATCTCCACAGGCGTCGCCAGCATTTTGCAGGCTTCGCAAAGGACCAAGGCCCCACGTCACATTGTCAAGTGTTCCAGAAGGAGAAGAGCGCCAATTTGTTTCACGCGAAGTCTTTCCTGAAGCCTCTCCTACTGCGAACATCCCTGAATCTGAAGCCAAAGCAGCTGAAGATATTCCGGCTGCATCAGCCGATGACGAAGAAGAAGAACCAAGAGATGAAGAAAGACTTGCTACACCCCCGTCCAACCATGAAGTTGTTCTCGAGGAGAACGTGTCCGACCCTCCAGCTCCTGAAGTGGAGGGTACCAATACTGAGGCGGCCACCAACATCAACACTGAAGCCAATGACATTGTCATGGCTGACGCTAATGTGGCGCCTGAAGCTAATGTCACTGCTGCACCTGATGTAAATCTGCAGCTTGAAGCCAATGCCTCTACTCCTGTACCACCTACCAGGCCACACACCATTGAGCAAGCATATGATCGTGGTCAACTTGTGACCGTTCGCTGGCCAATTCTGGTTCCTCTGCTTGCTCCCGGACCTTAATTTGCCTATCATGTGGAGCACAGGCCTCAGGTCCAGAAGCCAAAGCCCAGGCTACCACGGTTTCCAGGTACTGCCATGTCACCAGGATCATTTAATCTGAATGGATTCAAGGCACACAACACATTCTTCGACAGTGACAAGAACCCCTACACATGGCAAAGAATCTCTTCGGACCAATTCTGGAGTTATCAGCAGCGAAGCTATTATTCATGCATCTTGTACAATAAGGGACACATCTTCCCTCATATGTATCTTGATTGTGAAGCCATTGTTGGACTGCCATGCCTTGAAGAAGCCCTTGACTGCTTCCGTGATGCGGGTCTGCTCAACTTTGTGACTGCAAAGGAACACTGGAATGAAGAACTTCTGCTTCAATTCTATGCTACCCTCCACATTCGTGGAGACAACAGGGATCCGAAGACTTGGATCCTTGAGTGGATGACAGGTGATGTTCATCATGAAGCTAAAGCCCAAGACATCATTGAGCTTACAGCCCTGCCCACTCATGGCGAATATTATGAACCAGGTTGTCAACAACACCAGAATGTTTTGGAGAGCATTTTCAAGAAGCCAGAACCCAACATGAGCCAAATGTTGAGCATGATGAAGCCTTTGCCTCACGACGCTGAATACCCAACCGAATTCTTTGTTGAAGACCTAGAGTATCTGCCCCACACCATTTACCATATCATCAGAAAAACTCTATGCCTGTCAAAGGACATTCATCTGCAACGAAGCTAGAAGGAGGAATGAAGACTTTGGTTTTCTATATCTTCAATGGCATAAGCTTCAATGCTCAAGACTTCTTCATCAGGCAGTTGGCTGCATCTGGCTCCGACATCCTTGGTCTGAAGTTTTATGCTCCATGGGTAATGTGCCTTATCAAGCTCCACTCTGCCTTCAACTATCAGCCGTCTGTGCGCAATCATCTCGTATTCTTGCCAGAGGTTGATCTGTCTATTGAAGCTATTTACCCAGAGCCTGCAAAGGATCCAATCTATCTTCAAAATGTTGATCGTCAAAGCTTCACCCAGCCCATTGAAGGAGTTCAGGCAGTCTCTCGTGTTTATCCCTTGGCTGGCAATACACGTGCCCCTCGCACCCAAACTGAAGCCACTACAAGTACCATTGCCCAAAGGCCTCGGAAGAGATCTCGTGTTCTCAATGACCGAGAGCTTCTTGTCACTCTACATCAGAAACAGGATAAGCATCATGACTGGCTTAAGCGTCAGATGCAAAGCCTCTTGGTGGACGTCAATCGCATTCGCAATCTTGCCACCAAGAATGCCTTTGTTACACATGAAACCTGTCGGAGGTCCTGGAAGAGTTTGACATTGCTTAGTGCTAAAGCTGATCTGCAAGACGATGGCTTCACAAAGAGATTCAAGTTTGACTCAACTCCTGCAAGGAATGCTCACTTGTGTCGAACTCCCTCACTTGAAGTCTCTGACTATTCTTCCTCAGCTTCAACAGTGAATGCCAGAGTCATCGATGATCAAGATGATGCCACTTCACCACCTTCAACTTCAGCACGTGTCGACACTGCACCGAGTTCTTCTGCACCACCAGACCTCAACGACGACCCTGCTGCTTCGCCTACTTCTCATGGGGACGAGTAGAAGCTCTGTGTCTTCAAACCTGTTTGGTTATTACTGACAAAAGGGGGAGAAGCATATGAGTTGATAGTCTTCAAGCGGGTCCATATGGGTGGTTGCTTTACTTTTTGTCGGGTCCATATGGGCGGTTGCTTTACTTTTTGCTACATTTGCCAAGTGCTTACAAATGTCGCTTTTGAAACATTTGGTTCATTTTGAGTTGTAACACTTAAACTTGTTGGTCGTCTGCTACCTTTTCGACACTATGTGATGCGATGATAAATTCCGCATGTGCGATGATAAATTCCGCACGAAGTCATCTTGCAGACGTCCATTTTTTCATTATGCATGTCATTATCTTCGATATATCCTTTCATGCATGATGAATTGTCTTCATAAGTAGAAGAGGAGCTCCGCAAGTACAACCTGCCACGTGCATTTGCATTCAAAGGCAAAATACTTATATGCACATCTTTAGGGGGAGCCTTCCTGCTACTTATGAAGACAATACTTAAATCCTTTACAATTTCACATACTTTTATCCCTGTTGAAAACTTCAACCAGTTTGTCATCAATCACCAAAAAGGGGGAGATTGTAAGTGCATCTAGTGTTGGTTTTGGAGTATTGATGACAAACCTGGTTAAGGGACTAATGTGTTTGTGAGAATTGCAGGATAACACAGGTAGTAGTCCCTCAGTGATTCGGTTTTCCTACCGGAGATGACCCCTAAAAATGTATGAAGACATTGAAGACAAAGGTGGTATGTGAAGGTATTCACATTGAAGACTATGACAAGAGAAGACATCGCGTGAAGACTATGGAGCGCGAAGAATTAGTTGTTTCGTTGTTTCCTTTTCTTCCTTGTTGAGTCATAGGAACCACCGTACTGTTAAGTGGGGTCCAAGTGAACCAATCAGAATGACTGAAGTGATGCTTAACCAAAATCCTATGTCTTCGAGCGAAGACAATAAGAGCAAATCTTATCCTGAGCTGGATAAGTCAGCTTTGCTTGTAGCTCAAGTAAATCTGACCATTGGAACACGTGTCAGTTCCTTAGTGACCCAGGGTCATTTCGGACAAATCAGGCCGGGTTACCTAGTGGCTATAAATAGCCCACCCTTACACCATAAATTGGTTGGCTGCTCAGAGTTAGTGCACGACTTTTGTCATTTGAGAGCAACCCACCTCGAAGCCTTTGAGAGAGAAATCCTTGCAAGGACAAAGCCCTGAACACCCAGAACCAAAGAGTGTTAGGCATCACTGAAGTCTTCCTGTTTGTGTGATCTGAAGACTTGTTACACTTGAGGATTGTGAATCCTCCAGCCGGTTAGGCGTCGCGTTCTGAGCATCCAAGAGTCATTGTGGATCGCCGATGAACGAAGTCTGTGAAGGTTTGGAAGTCTACCTTGAAGACTTACCAGAGTGATTGGGTGAGGACTGGGTGTCCTTAGATCAAGGGGAATAAGGTGAAGACACGGTCTTCTGAGTTAAATCTCAGCCTCCCTAACCAGACGTACAGTTGTCACAGCAACTGGAACTGGTCCAACAAATCATTGTCTTCTACAAGTCACTGGTTCTATCCTCTCCCTCTCCCTCTCCTTACTTACAGTTTGTCTTTGTGAAGTCATTGCCTACTTGCATTACCTGTTTGACTTCACTGTGTGCACAATGTCACTGTTTGGCTTCATACTATCTTCCGTCCTGATCTTTACTACCTAGTTGCTATTAGTCTTTGTGCTTTCACTTCATTGAATACTTGACTATGGCTTGCCTAGTGTAGTCTACCTTCCGCTGCATATCATAGGTTCATTTCTATCGTTTTTCTTTGAAACTCCCATGTTTTGAACACTTTCATAAAAATCGCCTATTCACCCCCCCTCTAGTCGATAACTAGCACTTTCACTGAGTCGGTTTGTGCCACAGAGGAGCTGAAGTTTTATAAGGACAATGTTGATCCGGCAAACATGACTTCTTTGAAAAAACCAACTACAGAGCATGATCCGGCACTGAAGTTTAAATCGGCAGAGGAGACTAAATTGGTTGATTTTGTTCCTGGTGATTCATCCAAGCAGTTCAGCATCAGCGTTAACTTGGATCCGAAATAGGAAGGCGCACTCATCGAGTTCATCCGTGAGAACCGGGACATCTTTGGATGGAAGCCTTCTGACATGCCAGGTGTACCGAGGGAACTCGCTGAGCACACCCTTAATATAGATCCCAAGTTTAAACCGGTCAGGCAGTTTCTTTGCTGTTTCAATGAAGAGAGGCGTAAGGCTATTGGTGAGGAGGTAGCCCTGGTTCTTGGTAGTGGGGTTTATTGTGGAGGTCTTTCACCCTGAGTGGTTAGCTAATCCGGTGCTGGTACTTAAGAAAAACGGCACTTGGCGTATGTATGTGGATTACACAGACTTGAACAAGGCCTGTCCACCTGATCCCTTTGCTCTCCCGTGCATTGATCAGATTATTGATGCTACGGCGGGTTGTAACCATTTGTGTTTTCTGGATGCTTATTCTGGTTATCATCAGATTAAAATGGCAGTTAAGGACCAGGAGAAGACAACCTTCACAACTCCCTTTGGATCCTTCTGCTATGTATCTATGCCTTTCGGGCTCAAGAGTGCCCAGGCGACTTATCAGCGATGTATTCAGAATTGTCTTCATAAAAAGATTGGGCGCAATGTTCGTGCTTATGTGGATGATATTGTGGTGAAATCTAGGAAGGAGGAAACATTGATAGAGGACCTGAAGGAAACCTTTAATAACCTCTGGGTTTATAAGATGATGCTTAATCCGGACAAATGTGTCTTCGGTGTTCCGGTAGGCAAGCTCTTGGGTTTTTTGGTGTCTAACAGGGGCATTGAGGCTAATCCGGAGAAGATCACAACTATTACCTCTCTGGCTAAACTGGCATGTATCAATGATGTTCAGCGTCTGGCGGGCCAAATTGCGGCTTTGAGCCGGTTTATCAGTCGTCTTGGCGAGAAGGCTATCCCTTTATATCAAATGCTAAAGAAAACGGATGACTTTGTCTGGAGCGACGCGGCTGATAAAGCGTTTGCGGATTTGAAGAGACGGTTAGCTGAGCCGCCTGTCCTTGCAGCTCCGGCCGATAAAGAGCCTTTATTGCTATATGTGGCTGCTAATGCCCGAGCTGTTAGTGTGGCTATTGTTGTGGAGCGCAAGGAGGCTGGAAAGGAGTATCTGGTTCAACGGCCGGTTTATTATATCAGTGAGGTGCTTATCGAATCAAAGCAGAGGTATCCGCATTGGCATAAGCTGGTGTATGGGGATTTTATGGCAAGCCGGAAGCTCAAGCATTATTTTCAGGGTCATCCCATCACAGTGGTTAGTTCAGCCCCTCTAGGAGATATCATTCAAAACAGAGAAGCAACTGGCCGGATTGCCAAGTGGGCTATTGAGCTTGGACCTCACAGGATAAAATATATGCCTCGCATAGCAATCAAATCCCAAGCACTGGTGGACTTCATCAATGATTGGACAAAGTTGCAGGCACCGGAGGAAAAGCCAGATAACACATATTGGACCGTTCACTTTGATGGGTCTAGACAGTTGGAGGGCTCGGGGGCTGGAGTTGTATTAACTTCTCCACGAGGTGACAAGTTTTGTTATGTTCTCCGCTTAATGTTCCCTTGCACTAACAATGCAACTGAGTATGAGGCCTTACTCCACGGTCTGCGGATGACTAAGGAGATGAACTTAAGTCAGGTTAAGTGCTTCAGTGACTCGGACCTGGTGGCTCAACAGGTATCTGGCACTTGGGATTCTAAGGATCCACTCATGGATGCATATCGACGAGAGGTGGACATAGTGGCTGGTCATTTCAAGGGTTATCAAGTTGACCATATAGACTGGCGAAAGAATGAAGCGGCAGACGCTTTAAGTCGTCTAGGCTCTCAACGTAAACCGGTGCCACCTAATGTCTTCCTCGACGTACTTCATAATCTGTCGGTCAAGATACCCACAGAGGAGGAGTTGGCTATTCCTGACCCGGAGGCCCAGTTGGTGGCGGCTTTGCATGTTATACCGGATTGGATAGTCCCATACCTGGCTTACATGAACCACAGCGAGTTACCGGATGATGAAGCCTTGGCCCGGCAAATAATCCGGCGATCCAAGTCAATGACCGTTATCAATGGGGAGCTACATCATTACAGCGTCACAGGAGGAATTCAGCGTTGTGTGTCTCCTTAAGAGTGTTGTGAGATTTTGCGAGAAATCCACGAAGGAGATTGTGGTCACCAAGCCAGTTCAAAATCCTTGGTGGCTAAGGCTTTTTGTCACGGCCTCTATTGGTTGATGGCTCTTGTTGATGCTGAGGATTTAGTAAAAAGGTGTGACGGTTGTCAGAAATTTGCACGCCGCGCTCATGTTCTGACTCAAGAGTTGAGAATGATTCCAATCACTTGGCCGTTTGCAACTTGGGTGCTAGATATGGTTGGACCCTTTAAGAGGTCCAAGGACAAAAAGACTCACATGTTGGTGGCGGTTGATAAGTTTACCAAATGGGTAGAGGCAGAGCCAGTCAGTAAGTGTGATGCAGCCACGGCGGTCCAATTCATCAAAAAGGTGATATTCCGGTTTGGCTTTCCACACAGCATTATAACTGATAATGGCACTAATCTATCCAAGGGTGCTATGGAGGAATTTTTTCAACGAGAGCACATCCGGCTTGATGTGTCATCAGTGTCTCACCCTCAATCTAATGGTCAAGCAGAAAGGGCAAATCAAGAGATCTTGAGAGGAATCAAACCCCGGCTTATGGTTCCTTTAAAGTGCACGCCGGGTTGTTGGGTGGTGGAGTTACCTTCTGTGTTATGGAGTATCAACACCACACCAAACAGATCGATGGGTTACACGCCTTTCTTCATGGTTTACGGAGCAGAGGTGGTTCTCCCCAGTGACATCCCTCATGACTCGCCCCGACTGACGGCTTACGTTGAAGCTGAGAATGAGAAGGCACGACATGACTCACTGGACCTGTTAGATGAGGAGCGTGATCTAGCAGCGGCGCGTTCGGCGATTTATCAACAAGATCTCCGACGTTATCACAGCCGCCGGGTTAAAACCAGAACTTTTCAAGAGGGCAATCTGGTGCTCCGGTTCATCCAGGATCATACTGATATGCACAAGTTATCCCCACCTTGGGAAGGACCTTTTGTGGTCAGCAAAAACCTGCACAACGGGTCATACTACCTTATCGATGTTCGAGAGCACAAAGACTCACGCATATCAGAGGAGAAGACCCAACGGCCATGGAATATAGCTCTTCTTGCCTTACTATACTTGAGCCACAGGCTCTTCCTATGTACATACTTATGGCAATGTATATATTATGTAATAAACCGGAGCCTCAGCTAAAGCGGGGTCTCTGTTCTTTTTTACATCATGTGTGGTTACATGGGGGCTTCTACTTATAAAGCAGAGTTCTATTAATCCGGCCTATAAAGGCACACAGATATAAAGGAAATCACTAGGAGGCTTCGTCGTATTCGAAACATAGCTACGCCTCTTGATCGGCTTAAGACCAAAAAGGGAAATCACTAGGGGACTTGGTTGTATTTACACCATAGCTACACCTTTTGATAGGCTTAAAGCCAAAAGGAAATTATGTGGAACCTAAGAGAGTCTGTTGCATAAAGCACAACTCAAACATAGGTAACCACTAAGCATAGCTCAAATATTACTTGGGGGCTCCTTGCTTCTCAAAGAACAACGAGCTTGCACCCTTGTAATAGGCTATCAAGCCAGGCTTGGAAGCGAGGTGTATTCACCTAAAACCCCGGGTTATCCTGCCTTTTTAAGTAAGCCACTCCGTCCAGGTAAACCTGGTATGACCCATCGAATGTTTGACATGTCAATCTCATAGATCCTAAACTTGTCAAAGTTAAAACGATGATTGGTTAAAGATTGAGGTCCATCTTAAAAGGCTTTGAAAAATGGTTTAACTCAGTGGCCTGGTAGCCCATGAAAAGCCTCGATTTAGGGCCTGACAGCCCATGTAAAGCCTTGCATATTTCTTTTGTATTCGCTATTTTAAACATCTTTTGATAAGGGATTTATGAATATTTTCTGATAAACCGGTGTTTATTACAACCCGGCATGGCTTTCAACGCTAAGTTGTCAGTACATGGTCAGTTTTAATCCGGCAATAATATTGCTCCGGTCTGGTTTGGCTACAGGTCACCACAATTTATGCATAAACCAGTGTTTACCATCACCTGGAAAGATTTCGTTATGAACCGACAAGGAGGCAAGGAGTCATCAACACTCCAGATTGGTGATATCACCTTTTTTTATAACAACAGTTGGTAAGCCAAACGAGATATTCCATAGGTATCATCTATTTTATATCTACATATGACAACCTTGGTTCGGCACCCAGGTTATATATATGTTTGGGCACCATGACCCGTCCAGCGGTAAACTGCTAGGACACTTTCAATTTTTTTGTAGGAACAAGCTAAATAAAGCCACAGTGGATTATGCATGTAATAGATCCCAAAAGCCTGGCGCGTTATCAATGTCAAGCAAAACAAGTATGCTCGATGGCATAAGCAGATAAGTATTTGAACTAGCCTATTACAAGGCGCTTTAGTGCCCACACAGGATAATTGTTTCAACAAGTTAGGCAAATGATTAAACCGGCTTTCGGATTAATATTCTTCATCCGGACGGCTTGAAGATTGAGGGTCATCTTGAGCGGGTGCATTCTCCTCATCCCTACCCAGTCGCTGGAAATCAATAGTTGACCAATCGATTCCAGTTAAGGCTTGAAAAACTGCTTCATCATGAATAAGGTTGGAAGGGTCAAGGTCAGGAGCGTAAGTGTGCTTACAGATTGGCGGAACAAGATCTTCTACATTATGAATCGGCGCGGGCTATCTTTTCCCCTCAACATCGTAAACTGGTTTATAATGAGATAGATCTGTGTCATCCGCCAATTTGCTTGGTATAGGCCGCATTTCCTTTGTTAGCCTTCAAAGATCGCCATTGTTGAAATCTGAACCGTCTTCCTTCACACCAGGATAACCTTTGCTGATATTTGCCGGTTCAAGATCCAGAATAAACGCCTTGGCCCGGATTAGCACGGTCAGTGCACCTGACCTTGTGGCTGATCTCTTCAGTTCATCCAACCGGGCAGGTAGCATGGCCAGCTTTTCGATGGTTTCTTTTATCAGTCTTGGAGGAGGATTGTTATAAGCTGTAGTGCAAATGGCTCGATGGGATCTAGAATACAACTGTTCTATCAAAGTATAGGCCGCTTTAAGCTTCATCCGCATGTTGGAGCCCAGATGAGTAATACGGGTCCCTATCATGGTAAAGCATCAGTAAACCGGCCTTTGATAAGATATTATGGATTGGAAAAACTTCATATGCGGATACTGACCGAATACAGTAGAGGTCATGGCATTAATCTGCCATTTTAAGACGGTCAGTTCTTCAACCACCGGCTTCCGGGCTGCTTCTGCGTCTTCGGCCTTCTTTGTTAAACCGGCCTTCTTTGTCTCCGAGTCTGCACGCTCTTTGTTAAAGGTTTCTTTCAGCTTCTCCATGGCTGATAAGGCATTAGTCAGTTCTTCCTTGGCCTTGGAAGCCTCTGCTTGCTGAGATTTAATGTTCTCTTGAAGGTTAGTGGTTTGAGCATCCTTCTTACTCAGCTCGGCCTACAAAGGCAAGATATATCATCAATGGGCTATGTATATTTGAAGTACCAAGCGTATAACAAGTTATGCACTTTGTACTTGGGGGCTAATGCCTAATTGCTCTATCATCAATTTTTTTTCAAGTCTCAAGTACAATGCAAGCATTATCCTTGACACTTGGGGGCTAATGTACATTTGTTCAAATCGGAGCATTGGTTAAAATCTCGGTTCACCTTGGAAAGATAAACCGGCCCTTGGGGACTACACAGAGGAAAACTATAGGAATACAACGATAAAGTGCCGGTTTATTTCAAAGGATCACCTGGCATATGGAGGATAAGAATGCAAGGGTTGAGATATTACAAAGTCCCGATTTATGATTACCATCATAAACCGGCCCTTGAGGGCTACTTGAGTTGGTATTTACAAATTGGATTTAAGAAAGAAAAAGTGATGAAAATACCTCATAGCGCTCCTTCATCAGATTCACCAAACCGGCTTCATAGTCACGGTTTGAGTGCAGACGGTTTAGAAAACCATAGTGGAGTTCTTGAGCACTAAGATGGGCATAGCTTGATAAATCGGTGCTCCATTTGCCTTTCTCCATGGCAACACGCTCTTCCTTGGCACTATGTTTCGCCAATATAACAGGATGGCCAGGAGAGGTGTGACTAATACCGGTAATGATAACCTCGCCTTCTTTGTCTCCAGCAGCCTTTTCTGGAGTTGATGGAATGTCAGTAGTCCTCACTGGACTAGAAGGTCTGTCATCAACCCGGATTGGACTTGCCGGTTCATCATCTGGCACAACAGTATCAACTTCTGCTTGTTCATCAATATTAAGATCTTGAGGGGGCAGTTCATCAAATGTGGCCTCAGTATTTGGACCCTCCGGTTCAATAACCACATGGTCTTCGGGCGGGTTATTAACCCGAGCCTTCTTACTGGGTCTGGCTTTGGCTCTAAATAGAACAAGATGCAAAGGTTAGCATAGCATATAAAGTGTGAAACATCAAAAGATTGGGTTGAAATACTTACCCAGCCACGGTTTTGAGAGGAGGGAGTTGTGTCGCTGTTGACTCGCCAGAGGATGAAGGAGGTGCCACCTGATAATTTGAATCGGACGGATTAAGAGGTTGTCGGAAATAGCCTCAGAAGTGGGTGAGACCTCAGATCGGCGTTTTTGAACCGGGGTGTCCGGTAAACCGGTCGAAGTGACCTTTTGGCCGTTGTGTCAGTTGTGCGGCGAGCCTCGTTTTGCTGCTTCTTCAAAATAAATGTTGGATCCAAGTGAGAAAGAGGGTGAGAAAAGCTTACTTTCCGGACTGCCTGACCGATTTTTTGTGTTAGCAGAGGATCTGAACCGGAGGAAAGGATAATTACCTCTGCATCGTCAGCTTGGCTACCTTCAACGTCCTCCTGATAAATATCATTGTCAATGAGATGCATGAAAAGTGAACCAAGTGAATCAAGTTCTACCTTTGCTTCCGATTCATCCGGGTCGTCATCAATCTCGAAACCGATGGGTTCAGGTGCCTTCCTCTTTGTGGTTTTCTTGATGGCTTTTGTTTTAGGACGGGAAGGCTTCACCGCTTTCTCTTGAGGTTTCTTTTTCCAGAACGGACCATCACCCTGTTTAAGAATGGGCAGAGGGAATTCAAAGATTGCACGGTCTAAAAATATCAGGTGTCAAGCGGAAGCACAGACAATACTTACAGTGGGCGGTTTGTTTTGTGTATAAAAGGGACTTAACCCAGTCTTGCTGCAGACAGCTTCCGGTTCATTCAACATTTTCTTCACAGACTCAGTGACTTCTTCATCTGTTAGCTGAATATTGATATGACGTTGAGAGTCTTGTACATCACCGGTATACTCACACATTAAGCCGGAGTGACGACTTAACGGCAAAATGCTCTAGGATATCCAGCAACGGACGAAGTCCACACCTATTAAACCATTGGCCAGGAAGGCTCTCAGCTTGGCGAGTTGAGGTGCGTACGAGGCCCGTTGCTGGGCACTTAGTCGTTGCGGAAGCGGATGTGTATTAGCAAGCCGGTGAGCACGATAACCCAGCAGAGGGGTTTCATCTTCAGGAGAGGTGTCTCTGCAATAGAACCAAGTTTGATTCCACTCTTTGGGGTGACTGTGAAGTTTGGCATGAGGAAACTCAACCTCTTTCCTTTTCTGAATTGAGACGCCGCCAAGTTCTGTATTGGGTCCATCTACAAACTCAGTGTGACGGTTTAAATGGAAGAAATCCCGGAACAGCTCAACAGTTGGTTCTTCTTGAAGGTACGCTTCTCAAAAGACTTGAAAGTTGCATATATTAGATACCGAGTTGGGTCCAATATCTTGAGGATGGAGCTGAAAGCTAGCAAGTACATCTCGAAAAAACTTCGATCCGGGCGGTTTAAAGCCACGACCTATATGATCAACAAACACCACCACTTCATTCTGTTTGGGGGTAGGAGGATTTTCTGGCCCAAGAACTCGCCACCGGATTTCATTCTTCTTTGGTAAGGTGCCGATCTTAACCATTCCGTTCAGTTGCTCCTCAGTAACTCGGGAAGGGACCTAGTTGCAGGAATAAAACTGCTTGGCCATTGCAAGTGAAAAGCTGGCAAGAAAATCATGCCGGTTTACGGTTCATTCATGGTGATGTATAAGGTACAACAGGGAAAAGGAATCCAAGCATGTGAAATTGGTAAACCGGAGGCTGGTACAATTATGAATGATAAAGCGATAAGAAGAAACAGAGGTATACACATATTATTAAACCGGAGTATGACAATGGAGATAAAGGGATTGGCGGTTTACAAGGGGACTAATGGTATATGATAGATTACTTTCTACAAGGATAAACTGCCTATGCGGATAAGCAAGATACATATCTAAGGCAAGAATGAGTAAGTAAGGTAAAACAGGTTTCATAAGATTGCATTGAAATTTTGGATCTATCGTAAGTCAGGAAAAGGAAAAATATTGAGACTTAAAAAGGTTTGGTACCGAAGCAGTTGACAAAAGGTCTAGATCAAGTTATTAGGTATTTAAGGTTTGGTTTAAATGGCCGAGACAAGGAGTACCATACCTAATGTGCGGAAAACGTCAAGATCGAGCTCTATTATCTATGGGCTGACGAAGAACACGAGAAGAGCGACATGAACCCGTATGAACCCTAATGGATCTATAGAGGAAAGAAGGAAAGGCTTACAGCAGCTGCTGAGGTAGCGGAGGTGCGTCGCGTCTTTCTGATGCAACCAGGTCGATGCAGCGGCCAATGGAGATGCAGAGGCGAAGCTCGATGACGGCGGCGGCGCTCGGGTGCAGGGGCGTCGCGAGGAGGAAGAAGAAGCAAGGAGACGAAGGGGGGAAGAGAAAATGTCCCTTGGCCCTATTTATAAGGTAAATGGAGAGGTGACAGGCGCGAGAATCAAGGAGCCCGAAAATTGGATATATAACGGAGTGGTTGCCTCGATTGTCGGAGGCTCATTAACTGAAGGTGAGATGTATAATTTTTATATAACAAGTGACGTCATGGCGATTTATCATGATCCTGGAGGATGACATCATGGCGGTTTACAAGATCAAGGTGAAGATGCAAAGGAGGAATTTTACTAAGTGTTGAAGATTGACATGAACAAGTTCAAATCAATCTGGGGCCTAATGTTGGGGATATTACCACCGGGCGTAAACCGGCTAGGAGAGGCCGGCTTACCCCATGATGGTTGCTTTATTCAAAGGCCCGTGAAGACAAGGATGGTGGCGCTTCAGGAAGACCCAAGGCCCAAAGGCGGGTTAAGGCCTGTAGACATAAACCGGCATGAATATGTAACTTGTATTGTAAGTTAGAAGGAATAGAGACCGAGCCGGACACGTTTATGATCCGGCCTCGGGACTCTGTAAACTAGTGGGTGTCCACCTATCTATATAAAGGGATGACCCGGCGGCGGTTTAGGGACAACTCACAACAACAACTCGAGAGCCAGGCAAAGCGGATTCGCTCCCTCGTCATCGAAACCCCTGCAATTCCATCACAACTAGACGTGGGCTTTTACCTTCATCGAAGGGGCCGAACTAGTATAAAACTCTCGTGTCCCTTGTCCGGTTTAACCCCTTTAAGCTAACCCATAGTGATGGCTCCACAACTAAGTCCTTTCACGAGGACATCTGCCGTGACAAAACCACGATAGTAGGTATGGTGGCTGTTTTGAGGAAGGTATATGGTGGGTGTATGATACCGGCGAAAGGTGCGCAGTATTGGAGAGGCTAGCAATGGTGGAAGGAAGAAAAGTGCGTATGATCCATGGACTCAACCTTAGTCATAAAGAACTCATATACTTATTGCAAAAATCTACAAGTTATCAAAGCAAAGTATTACGCGCATGCTCCTAGGGGGATAGATTGGTAGGAAAAGACCATCGCTCGTCCCCGACCGCCACTCATAAGGAAGACAATCAATAAATAAATCATGCTCCGACTTCATCACATGACGGTTCACCATACGTGCGTGCCACGGGAATCACAAACTTTAACACAAGTATTTCTCAAATTCACAACTACTCAACTAGCATGACTCTAATATTACCATCTCCATATCTCAAAACAATTATCAAGTATCAAACTTCTCATAGTATTCAACACACTCATAAGAAAAAAATTATTAATCTTGAATGCCTAACATAATTAAAGAAAATTACCATGCTGTTTTGTAGGACTCTCAAAATAATCTAAGTGAAGCATGAGAGAACAATAGTTTCTATAAAACAAATCCACCGACGTGCTCTAAAAGATATAAGTGAAGCACTAGAGCAAAAACTATATAACTCAAAAGATATAAGTGAAGCACATAGAGTATTCGAAAAATTTCTGAATCATGTGTGTCTCTCTCAAAAGGTGTGTACAGAAAGGATGATTGTGGTAAACTAACAAATAAGGACTCAAATAATACAAGACTCTCCAAGCAAAACACACATCATGTGGTAAATAAAAATATAGCTCCAAGTAAAGTTACCGATGGAAGTAGACGAAAGAGGGGATGCCTTCTGGGGCATCCCCAAGCTTTGGCTTTTAGGTGTCCTTAGATTATCTTTGGGTTCCATGGGAATCCCCAATCTTAGGCTCTTTCCACTCCTTGTTCCATAATCCATCAAATCTTTTACCCAAAACTTGAAAACTTCACAACACAAAACTTAAAGTAGAAAATCTCGTGAGCTCTGTTAGCGAAAGAAAACAAAACACCACTTCAAGCTACTGTAATGAACTCATTATTTATTTATATTGGTGTTAAACCTACTGTATTCCAACTTATCTATGGTTTATAAACTATTTTAATAGCCATAGAATAATTAAAATAAGCAAACAACACACGAAAAACAGAATCTGTCAAAAACGGAACAGTCTGTAGTAATCTGTAGCTAACGCAAGATCCGGAACCCCAAAAATTCTAAAATAAAATGACAGACGTGAGGAATTTATCTATTAATCATCTGTAAAAATAATTAACTAAATAGCATTTTCCAAATAAAAATGGAAGCAATTCTCGTGAGCGCTAAAGTTTCTGTTTTTTACAGCAAGAGTAAAAAGACTTTCCACAAATCTTCCCAACGGTTCTACTTGGCACAAACACTAATTAAACACAAAAAATAAAACCAAAACAGAGGCTAGATAAATTATTTATTACTAAACAGGATCAAAAAGCAAGGAATAAAAATAAAATTGGGTTGCCTCCCAACAAGCGCTATCGTTTAACGCCCCTAGCTAGGCATAAAAGCAAGGATAGATCTAGGTATTGCCATCTTTGGTAGGCAATCCATAAGTGGCTATCATAATAGATACATAAGGTAATTTAATTTTATTTCTAGGGAAGTGTTCCATGCCTTTCCTTAACGGAAATTGGAATCTAATATTCCCTTCCTTCATATCAATAATTGCACCAATCGTTCTAAGGAAAGGTCTACGAAGAATAATATGACATGAAGGATTCCAATCTATGTCAAGAACAATAAAATCTATGGGCGCATAGTTCCTGTTTGCTACAATAAGAACATCATTAATTCTTCCCATAGGTTTCTTAATAGTGGAATCCGCCAGGTGCAAGTTTAAAGAGCAATCATCAAAATCACGGAAACCTAGCAAATCACACAAAGTCATTGGAAACGTGGAAACACTAGAACCCAAATCACACAAAGCATATCATCCATGATCTTTAATTTTAATTTTAATAGTAGTTTCCCACTCATCATTAAGTTTTCTAGGGATAGAAACTTCCAACTCAAGTTTTTCTTCATAAGATTGCATCAAAGCATCAACGATATGTTTAGTGAAAGCTTTCTTTTGACTATAAGCATGAGGAAAATTTAGCACGGATTGTAACAAGGAAATACAATCTATCAAAGAGCAATTATCATAATTAAATTCCTTGAAATCCAAAATAGTGGGCTCATTAATATTTAAAGTTTTGACTTCTTCAATCCCACTTTTAATAATTTTAGCATCAAGATCTAAAGACTCCGAATTTTTGGAACGCCGTCTAGCTAAAGGTGGATCATATTCAGTCCCATCATTATCAAAATTCATATTGCAAAACAAAGATTTGATAGGGGACACATCAATAACTTTTAGATCTTCACCTTTATTATCATGGAAACTAGAAGAACACACTTTTATAAAGCAATCTTTCTTAGCACGCATCCTAGCGGTTCTTTCTTTGCACTCATCAATGGAAATTCTCATGGCTTTGAGAGACTCATTGATATCATGCTTAGGTGGAATAGAACTAAGTTTCAAAGAATCAACATCAAGGGAAATTCTATCAACGTTCCTAGCCAACTCATCAATCTTAAGCAATTTTTCTACAATCAAAGCATTGAAATTCTTTTGTGAAGTAATAAATTCTTTAATATTAGATTCAAAATCAGAGGGCATCTTACTATTATTTCCATAAAAAGTGTTGTAGGAATTACCATAATTATTAGAGGAATTACTAGGATACAACCTAGGATTAAAATTTCCTCTATACGCGTTGTTACCAAAATTATTCCTACCAACAAAATTCACATACATAGATTCATTATTAGTCTCAATCAAAGTAGACAAAGGCATATCATTAGGATCAGAAGAAACACTTTTATTATCAAATAATTTCATAAGTTCATCCATCTTTCCACTCAAAACATTAATTTCTTCTATCGCATGCACTTTCTTATTAGTAGATCTTTCAGTGTGCCATTGAGAATAATTAACCATAATATTATCTAGGAGTTTAGTAGCTTCTCCTAAAGTGATTTCCATAAAAGTGCCTCCCGCGGCCGAATCTAAAAGATTTCTAGATGCAAAATTCAATCCGGCATAAAATTTTTGTATAATCATCCACAAATTCAAACCATGAGTAGGGCAATTACGTATCATTAATTTCATCCTCCTCCAAGCTTGTGCAACATGTTCATGATCAAGTTGCTTAAAATTCATAATATCGTTTGTAAGAGAGATAATCTTAGCGGGAGGAAAATACTTAGATATAAAAGCATCTTTGCACTCATTCCAAGAATCAATACTATTTTTAGGCAAAGACGAAAACCAAGCTTTGGCACGATCTCTAAGCAAAAAAGGAAACAGCTTCAATTTAACAATATCATTATCTACATCTTTCTTCTTTTGCATATCACACAAATCAACGAAGCTATTTAGATGGGTAGCGGCATCTTCACCAGGAAGGCCGGCGAATTGATCTTTCATGACAAGATTCAATAAAGCAGTATTGAGTTCACAAGATTCAGTATCGGTAAGAGGAGCAATTGGAGTGCTAAGGAAATCATTGTTGTTGGTATTGGTAAAGTGACACAATTTAATATTATCCTGAGCCATCGTGACAAGCAAGCAATCCAACACACGAGCAAACAAGAGACGGGCAAAAAGAGGCAAATAGAGAAAGAGAGGGAGGATAAAATGGCAAGGGTGAAGTGGGGGAGATGAAAACGAGAGGCAAATGGAAAATAATGTAATGCGGGAGATAAGGGTTTGTGATGGGTACCTGGTGTGTTGACTTTTGCGTAGACCTCCTCGGCAACGGCGCCATAAATCCTTCTTGCTACCTCTTGAGCACTTGCGTTGGTTTTCCCTTGAAGAGGAAAGGGTGATGCAGCAAAGTAGCATAAGTATTTCCCTCAGTTTTTGAGAACCAAGGTATCAATCTAGTAGGAGGCCACGCATGAGTACCTCGCACCTACACAAACAAATAAATCCTCGCAACCAATGTGATAAGGGGTTGTCAATCCCTACACGGTCAGTTACGAGAGTGAGATCTGATAGATATGATAAGATAATATTTTTGGTATTTTTATGATAAAGATGCAAAGTAAAATAAAAGGCAATAAAAATAACTAAGTATTGGAAGATTAATATGGTGGAAAATAGACCCGGGGCCATAGGTTTCACTAGTGGCTTCTCTTGAGAGCATAAGTATTCACGGTGGGTAAACAAATTACTGTTGACCAATTGACAAAATTGAGCATAGTTATGAGAATATCTAGGTATGATCATGTATATAGGCATCACGTCTGAGACAAGTAGACCGACTCTTGCCTGCATCTACTACTATTACTCCACACATCGACCTCTATCCAGCATGCATCTAGAGTATTAAGTTCATAAGAACAGAGTAACACTTTAGGAAAGATGACATGATGTAGAGGGATAAACTCATGCAATATGAAACAAACCCCATCTTATTATCCTTGATGGCAACAATACAATATGTGCCTTGCTGCCCCTACTGTCACTGGAAAAGGACACCGCAAGACTGAACCCAAAGCTAAGCACTTCTCCCATTGCAAGAAAGATCAATCTAGTAGGCCAAACCAAACTGATAATTCGAAGAGACTTGCAAAGATAACCAATCATACATAAAAGAATTCTGAGAAGATTCAAATATTGTTCATAGATAAACTTGATCGTAAACTCACAATTCATCGGTCTCAACAAACACACCGCAAAAGAAGATTACATCGAATAGATCTCCACAAGAGAGGGGGAGAACTTTGTATTGAGATCCAAAAAGAGAGAAGAAGCCATCTAGCTAATAACTATGGACCCGAAGGTCTGAAGTAAACTACTCACACTTCATCGGAGAGGCTATGGTGTTGATGTAGAAGCCCTTCGTGATCGATGCCCCCTCCGGCGGAGCTCCGGAAAAGGCCCCAAGATGGGATCTCGCGGATACAGAAAGTTACGACGGTGGAATTAGGGTTTTGGCTCCGTATCTGGTAGTTTGGGGGTACGTAGGTACGTATAGGAGGAAGGAGTACGTCGGTGGAGCAATAGGGGGCGCACAAGGGTGGAGGGCGCGCCCACGGGGGGTAGGCGCGCCCCCTACCTCGTGGCCTCCTGGTTGATGTCTTGACGTAGGGTCCAAGTCCTCTGGATCATGTTCATTCCGAAAATCACGTTCCCGAAGGTTTCATTCCGTTTGGACTCCGTTTGATATTCTTTTTCTGCGAAACCCTAAAATAGGCAAAAAACAGCAATTCTGGGTTGGTCCTCCGGTTAATAGGTTAGTCCCAAAAATAATATAAAAGTGTATAATAAAGCCCAATAATGTCCAAAACTGAATATAATATAGCATGGAACAATCAAAAAATATAGATACATTGGAGACGTATCACCTATCTTTTACTTCTATCTCATACCTTACATAAGAGTCTTGGTGTTCCTCACCCTTCCTTTCTACATTTTATCTTTTGGCAAGCACAACATGTTGCAAAGATCCTGGTATATATGGCTAATTGGATGTGAGTTTTCATGAACTATTATTGTTGACATTACCCTTAAGGTAAAACGTTTGGCCGCAAAACTATAAGCCCCTATCTTTCTCTGTGTCCGATTGAAACTCCATACACATAAGTATTGCGTGAGTGTTAGAAATTGTGAAAGACTATATGATAGTTGAGTATGTGGACTTGCTGAAAAGCTCTTATATTGACTCTTTCCTATGTTATGATAAATTGCAATTGCTTTAATGACTGAGATTATAGTTTGTTAGTTTTCAATGAAGTTTATGATTCATACTTGAAATTGTGATTTAATTTTTACTCTAGCATAAGAGATCATATGACAAGAATTATATAAGTTGCTGTTCTAAGAATGATCATGATGCCCTCATGTCCGTATTTTATTTTTTATCGACACCTCTGTCTCTAAACAGGTGGACATATTTTTTGATTTCGGCTGTCGCTTGAGGACAAGCGAGGTCTAAGCTTGGGGGAGTTGATACGTCCATTTTGCATCATGCTTTTATATTGATATTTATTGCATTATCGGTTGTTATTACACATTATGTCACAGTACTTATGCCTATTCTCTCTTATTTTACAAGGTTTACATAAAAAGGGACAATGCCGGCAGCTGAGATTCTGGGCTGGAAAAGGAGCAAATATTAGAGACCTATTCTGCACAGCTCCAAAAGTCCTGAAACTTCACGGAAGTCATTTTCAGAATATAAAAAAAATACTGAGCGCAAGAAGTTCCGGAGGGGGCCACACCCTGCCCACGAGGGTGGGGGCGCGCCCCCTGCCTCATGGGCCTCCTGGTGGCCCTCCGATGCCCATCTTCTACTCCATGGAGTCTTTCGATGAGGAAAAAATCATAATCCAGCTTTCCGGACGAGACTCCGCCGCCACGAGGCGGAACCTTGGCGGAATCAATCTAGGGCTCTGCGGAGCTGTTCTGCCGGGGAAACTTCCCTCCGGGAGGGGGAAATCATCGCCATCGTCATCACCAACGATCCTCTCATCGGGAGGGGGTCAATCTCCATCAACATCTTCACCAGCACCATCTCCTCTCAAACCCTAGTTCATCTCTTGTATCCAATTCTTGTCTCTAAGTCTGGGATTAGTACCTGTGGGTTGCTAGTAGTGTTGATTACTCCTTGTAGTTGATGCTAGTTGGTTTACTTGGTGGAAGATCATATGTTCAGATCCTATATGCATATTAATACCCCTCTGGTTATGAACATGAATATGCTTTGTGAGTAGTTACGTTTGTTCCTGAGGACATGGGAGAAGTCTTGCTATTAGTAGTCATGTGAATTTGGTATTCGTTCGATATTTTGATGAGATGTATGTTGTCACTCCTCTAGTGGTGTTATGTGAACGTCGACTACATGACACTTCACCATTATTTGGGCATAGAGGAAGGCATTGGGAAGTAATAAGTAGATGATGGGTTGCTAGAGTGACAGAAGCTTAAACCCTAGTTTATGCATTGCTTCGTAAGGGGTTGATTTGGATCCATATGTTTCATGCTATGGTTAGGTTAACCTTAATACTTTTGCTAGTTGCAGATGTTTGCAATAGAGGTTAATCATAAGTGGGATGCTTGTCCAAGTAAGGACAGCACCCAAGCGTCGGTCCACCCACATATCAGATTATCAAAGTACCGAACGTGAATCATATGATCATGATGAAACCTAGCTTGACGATAATTCCCATGTGTCCTCGGGAGTGCATTTATCTATATAAGAATTTGTCCGGGCTTGTACTTTGCTACAAAAAGGATTGGGCCACCTTGCTGCACTTTATTTACTTTTGTTACTTGTTGCTCGTTACAAATTATCTTATCACAAAACTATCTGTCACCTATAATTCCAGTGCTTGCAGAAAATACCTTGCTGAAAACCGCTTATCATTTCCTTTTGCTACTCGTTGGGTTCGACACTCTTACTTATCGAAAGGACTACGATAGATCCCATATACTTGTGGGTCATCACATACCTACAGAAATGTTTGTTTGTGACTAACTGTGTGGGATGTAATTACGACCGGAAACATTGGGCATGTATAATTGTATTTTTTAACACAACTATACGTATAACCATATTTGATCCCTCGCAAGTCGCACACGACCTCATTTTGCCCAGCGTGTGTGATCGGAGGTGAAAGTAGAAGTGCTCCCTGGGTGATTTTGGTAATCAATGTCAACATATCTCCTGTTGGACTAATATTTTCATCTAGTATATTTAAGAAATTTTAGCAAAGGCGTCGCATGGACAAGAGGATGTGGAACCCCTTTCTAGATGCTAAGGACAAAAGATTGGCAAAAGCTCAAGACTCTTGATTTCTATTTTTAGTGATCTAAGATCACATTGAGTCCATAGGAAAGCCAATACTATTAAAAGGGGATGAGGTGTTTCTTAATGGTCTACTTGCTCAAAGTGCTTAGTGATATGCTCCAAATCCCTTAACCACTTTCTCAATTCCAAATATGTCCAAAACCTAAAGTCAAACTCGGCCCCACCAATTTGATTCATCCGGCATCACCGAGTTCACTAGGACATAGCCACTGCCAGGAACCCTAATCAGTTCGGTCTCACCAATGGGATCTCGTCTCACCGAGATGGGCTTGCAAACTCTCTGTTGCATGTTGCAACTATTTCGGTCTCACTGAGATATGCAGTCGGTCACATGGAGTTTGCTTGACCAACTCTCTATTTGCTTATTACCAAAATCGGTCTCACCGAGTTTGTGGAATCAGTGAAACCGAGTTGAGGTTTTATCCTAACCCTAGCACATCGGTCCCACCGAGTGATCATGTCGGTCCCACCAAAAATCCTAACGTTCACATTATGAGCTGAATCGGTCTCACGGAGTTCATATATTCGGTCTGACCGAGTTGGCTCTTTTGTGTAATGGTTAGATTTTGTGTGGAGGCTATATATACCCCTCCACCCTCCTCTCCATAAGTGATAGAGCCATCAAAACGTGCCTGCACTTCCAACATTCATTTTCTGAGAGAGAGAACCACCTACTCATGTGTTGAGATCAAGACATTCCAATCCAACCACAAGAATCTTGATCTCTAGCCATCCCCAGGTTGCTTTCCACTCAAATCATCTTTCCACCATAGCCAAATCTGTGAGAGAGAGTTGAGTGTTGGGGAGACTATCATTTGAAACACAAGAGCAAGGAGTTCATCATCAACACACCATCTATTACCTTTTGTAGAGTGGTGTCTCCTAGATTGGTTAAGTGTCACTTGGAGCTTCCATCAAGATTGTGGAGTTGAACCAAGGAGTTTGTAAGGGCAAGGAGATCGCCTACTTTGTGAAGATCTACCCAAGTGAGGCAAGAACTTTGTGGGTGATGACCATGGTGGGATAGACAAGGTTGCTTCTTCGTGGAACCTTCATGGGTGGAGTCCTCCGTGGACTCGCGCAACCGTTACCCTTCGTGGGTTGAAGTCTCCATCAATGTGGATGTACGATAGCACCACCTATCGGAACCATGCCAAAAATCTCCATGTCTACATTGCGTTTGCTCACTCCAATCCCATCCCTTTACTTTCTTGCAATTTGCATGCTTTACTTTCCGCTGCTCATATACTATTGCCATGCTTGCTTGAAATGTATTGTGAATGTTTAAACTTATGCTAAAACTCCACCTCAACTTGAAGAATTTTAAAACTGCTACTTTTGCTTGTTGAGGATCTAATCGCCCCCCCTCTAGACACCTCTTTTTGATCCTTTCAATTGGTATCAGAGCATTGGTCTCCATTGCTTTGGTTTAAACACCATTGGAGGAAGATGGATCCGTCTATGATGGGGAGTGTCGGTGTCAAAACCGGCGGATCTCGGGTAGGGGGTCCCGAACTGTGCGTCTAGGTGGATGGTAACAGGAGGTAGGGGACACGATGTTTTACCCAGGTTCGGGCCCTCTTGATGGAGGTAAAACCCTACGTCCTGCTTGATTAATATTGATGATATGGGTAGTACAAGAGTAGATCTGCCACGAGATCAAGGAGGATAAACCCTAGAAGCTAGCCTATGGTATGATTGTATGTCCCTATGGACTAAAACCCTCCGGTTTATATAGACACCGGAGAGGGCTAGGGTTACACAGAGTCGGTTACAATGGTAGAAGATCTACATATCCGTATCGCCAAGCTTGCCTTCCACGCCAAGGAAAGTCCCTTCCGGACACGGGACGAAGTCTTCAATCTTGTATCTTCATAGTCCAGGAGTCTGGCCGAAGGTATAGTCTGGCTATCTGGACACCCCCTAATCCAGGACTCCCTCAGGGAGTCTTAGACATAGAGTGGCTATGCATGATGGAGAGTTCTTTAATGCTTGTAAAAATGAGATGCTTGAGATTTTCAATGAATATCATTTGAACAAGTACATCACTAGCCCTTGTGCGCCCCTCATTGATCCCTTGCATCCTACCCCCGATGAGTCTCTTGACATGATTCGCAATCTTAGAACTGTTAATCTTATCACTAGAGGATTGCCTAGAAATTTGATTGCATGCTTGCCTACTCTTGATTGTGCTTACACCATATGGAGATATCTTGATAGTGGATGTACCGATTGTTGGGGAACGTAGTATTTCAAAAAAATCCTACGATCACGCAAGATCTATCTAGGAGAAGAATAGCAACGAGCGGGGAGAGTGTGTCCACGTACCCTCGTAGACCGAAAGCAGAAGCATTTAGTAACGCGGTTGATGTAGTCGAACGTCTTCGCGATCCAACCGATCCAAGCACCGAACGTACGACACCTCTGTGTTCAGCACATGTTCAGCATGATGAGGTCCCTCAAACTCTTGATCCAGTTGAGGACGAGGGAGAGTTCCGTCAGCACGACGGCGTGGTGACGGTGATGATGATGTTACCGGCGCAGGGCTTTGCCTAAGAACTACGACAATATGACCGAGGTGTGTAACTGTGGAGGGGGGCACAGCACACGGCTAATAGAAGACTTGGTGTGCCTTTCGGGTGCCCCCCTCCCACATATATAAAGGAGGGGGAAGAGGAGGCCGACCCTAGAGGGGGCACGCCAAGGGGGGAGTCCTACTTGGACTCCCGGTCCAAGTAGGATTCCCACCTTTCCTAATCCAGCTAGGAGAAGGAGGGAAGGGGGAAGGGGGGAGAAGGAAGGAGGGCGGCGCCGCCCCCTCCTAGTCCAATTCGGACCAGCCCATCGGGGGCGCACGGCCACCCCTTGAGGCCCTTCTCTCCTTTCCCCTAAAGCCCATTAAGGCCCATTACTCTCCCGAGGGGTTCCGGTAACCTCCCGGTACTCCGGAAAATAATCGAAACACTTCGGAACCATTCCAGTGTCCGAATATAACCTACCAATATATCGATCTTTACCTCTCAACCATTTCAAGACTCCTCGTCATGTCCGTGATCTCATGCGGGACTCCGAACAAACTTCGGTTATCAAATCACATAACTCATAATACAAATCGTCATCGAACGTTAAGCGTGCGGACCCTACGGGTTCGAGAACTATATAGACATGACCGAGACACAACTTCGGTCAATAATCAATAGCGGAACCTGGATGCTCATATTGGTTCCTACATATTCTATGAAGATCTTTATCGGTCAAACCGCATAACAACATACGTTGTTCCCTTTGTCATCGGTATGTTACTTGCCCGAGATTCGATCATGGGTATCATCATACCTAGTTCAATCTCGTTACTGGCAAGTCTCTTTACTCGTTCCATAATGCATCATCCCATAACTAACTCATTAGTCACATTGCTTGCAAGGCTTATAGTGATGAGCATTACCGAGAGGGCCCAGAGATACCTCTCCGATACACGGAGTGACAAATCCTAATATTGATCTATGCCAACCAACTCAACAAACACCATCGGAGACACTGTAGAGCATCTTTATAATCACCCAGTTACGTTGTGCCGTTTGATAGCACACAAGGTGTTCCTCCGGTATTCGGGAGTTGCATAATCTCACAGTCAGAGGAACAGTATAAGTCATGATGAAAACAATAGCAATAAAACTAAGCGATCATTATGCTAAGCTAATGGATGGGTCCTTGTCCATCACATCATCTCTAATGATGTGATCCTTTCATCAAATGACAATACATGTCTATGGTCAGGAAAACTTAACCATCTTTGATTAACGAGCTATCTAGTAGAGCATACTAGGGACACTCTGTTTGTCTATGTATTCACACATGTACTAAGTTTCTTGGTTAATACAATCTAGCATGAGTAATAAACATTTATCATGATATAAGGAAATATAAATAACACTTATATTGCCTCCTAGGCATATTCCTTCAGTCTCCCACTTTGCACTAGAGTCAGTAATCTAGAATTACATAGTAATGATGCTAACACCCATGGAGTCTTGGTGCTGATCATGTTTTGCTCATGAGAGGCTTGGTCAATGGGGTCTGCAACATTCAATCCGCATGTATCTTGCAAATCTCTATGTCTCCCTCCTTGACTTGATTGCGATGTATTGAAGCGTCTCTTGATGTGTTTGGTTCTCTGTGAAATCTGGATTCCTTCGCCAAGGCAAAATTGCTCCAGTATTGTCACAAAAGATTTTCATTGGACCCGATGCACTAGGTATGACACCTAGATCAGATATGAACTCCTTCATCCAGAATCCTTCATTTGCTGCTTCCGAAGTAGCTATGTACTCTGCTTCACACGTAGATCCCGCCACGACGCTCTGCTTGGAACTGCACCAACTGACAGCTCCACCATTGAATATAAATACATATCCAATTTGTGACTTTGAGTCATCCTGACCAGTGTCAAATCTTGCATCGACGTAACCGTTTACGACGAGCTCTTTGTCACCTCCATAAATGAGAAACGTATCCTTAGTCCTTCTCAGGTATTTCAGGATGTTCTTGACCGCTGTCAAGTGATCCACTCCTGGATTACTTTTGCACCTCCCTGCTAAACTAATAGCAAGGCACACATCAGGTCTGGTACACAGCATTGCATACATGATAGAACCTATGGCTGAGGCATAGGGAATGACTTTAATTTACCCTCTATGTTCTATAGTGGTCGGGCATTGAGTCTGGCTCAACTTCACACCTTGTAATACAGGCAAGAACCCTTTCTTTGACTGAACCATTTTGAACGTCTTCAAAACTTTATCAAGGTATGTGCTTTGTGAAATTCCAATTAAGCGTCTTGATCTATCTCTATAAATCTTGATGCCCAATATATAAGAAGCTTCACCGAGGTCTTTCATTGAAAAATTCTTATTCAAGTATCCTTTCATGCTATCCAGAAATTCGGTATTATTTCCAATCAACAATATGTCATCCACATATAATATTAGAAATGCAACAGAGCTCCCACTCACTTTCTTGTAAATACAGGCTTCTCCAAAAGTTTGTATAAAACCATATGTGTCGGATTACGAGTTTCGGCAAAACCCCTGAGGTTCGAACTCTGGGGTGCGCACGAAGATCTCTCTCCCCCTAGCTCACACTCTCGCAACGATCTCAAAGCCTAGCTCGCCGAACCCGAGTTTTTACTAGTTCGGGCCACCGTTGCGATGTAATACCCTACTCCAGTGTGGTGTGGTGGATTGCCTTGTAGGCTGGAGATGAACAAGTACAAGGAAGAACAACCTCCTAAGGAGAGGCATTCTTGAGCTTGGTGATCTTGTGTGGTGGCCTTGGTCGAATGGATCCAGTCCCCTGGTGGTGGCTAGTCCTATTTATAGAGGCCTGGGTCCTCTCCCCAAATATTAGGCAGGAAGGGATCCCACAATAGCCAATTTGAAGGGGGGCAGCTAGTACAAGCCATCCTGACAAAAGGTGGTCTTTGCCTGCCAAAGGCTCTGGTGGTGACACCATCGTGGGCTCCGTGATGACCTTCGTCTTGCTGTCCTGCTAGTCTTGGTCTCATTGCACCGATATGGAAACCATTGCGTGACGCCTTGGGACTCCACGCCAAGGAAAGTCTCTTCCGGACACGGGACGAAGTCTTCAATCTTGTATCTTCATAGTCCAGGAGTCCGGCTGAAGGTATAGTCCGGCTATCCGGACACCCCCTAATCTAGGACTCCCTCAGTAACCCCTGAACCAGGCTTCAATGACGACGAGTCTGGCGCGCAGATTGTCTTCGGCATTGCAAGGCGGGTTCCTCCTCCAAGTACTTCATAGAAGATTTTGAACACAAAGGTAGTGTCCGGCTCTGCAAAATAAGTTCCCACATATTGCCATAGAGAAAATAATATTTACACAAATCTAATCTGCTAACGTATTCCGTAGCGTCACATCACACCACGGCCAAGTCTTTATTCGAATCATTTTCATGTCCCACCTCAGTGCGTTTAGCGAGGCGGTTTCCTTGGCACGTCTTGTCAAAGCAGAGATCGTGTCCCCTTATTCCGGGATTCTCATCAATACGGCGTGGGTAACCCAACCGCGCCATTGATTACGACGCTAGGGAGATAGGCGAGTTTTACCAGGCTGGTGGGGACGCATAGTCGCGTCCGCCCATATAAGGGGATAAGGATCCACCTTTTCATCCACGCCTTCTTCCTCCTTTGCCTATCCATTTCCGCGCACTCGAGCTCCAGTGCCCAAGTCCGCACACCCCACCTCAACCTTCTCCATCCATATCCGGAGTGGGAGGCAAGTGGATGGTCTCCTCCGTCACGGAGGGACACATCAAAAAACTGAGGAAGGCCGGATACTTGTCTAACGACATTGCGCACCGGCTTCCTGAAGAGGGGCAGCTCATCCCCACCCCTAGGCCCCATGAGAGGGTGGTGTTCCTCCCCCATTTCCTCCGCGGACTGGGCTTCCCTGTCCACCCATTTGTCCGAGGGCTCATGTTCTACTATGGCCTGGATTTCCACGATCTGGCCCCGAACTTTGTCCTCAACATCTCGATGTTTATCGTCGTGTGCGAGGCTTTCTTCTGCATCCGCCCCCATTTCGGCCTATGGCTCAAGACTTTCAATGTCAAGCCGAAGGTGGTGCGCGGCACCCAGGCGGAGTGCGGAGGCGCCATGGTGGGCAAGATGCCCAACGTCCTATGGCTCGAGGGCTCCTTCGTGGAGACCCTAAAAGGGTGGCAATCGGGGTGGTTTTACATCACCGAGCAGCGACCCTAAATGGGTCGCAGTCCCCGATTTCCGATCTGGACCCCCTACGCGGCTCACCTCGTGGAAAGAGACGGGCCTGTCGTGGGGTAAAAAAGGAGAGCTGACCGGACTCCAAACATGCGTCCAAACCCTGGTGGACAAGAAGCTCAAACTTGTCAACGTAGTCCAGGTTATGCTCATCCGCCGGATCCTCCCGTGTCAACAACGGGCTTTCAACCTGTGGGAGTTCGACCCGGCGCGGCACCGAACTCTGAGCAGGCTCTCCGACACGACGTACGAAGATGCCTGGAAGGTGCTTTTCAAGGGCTCCGAGGCCCCCGCATCCGCTACCGAGGATCGCGGATTCAGCACGCAGCGTCACGCTCGTGCGGTAAGCTATTTTTACCTTTTACAGGGTATTAGTTTTTCATAGTTTGACTCCATGCGGGATCTAAACTCCCTTACCTTTGACAGGATTGGCAGGAGACGTCCGGACAGATCAACTGTTCGGCTCCTTTGCCCGAAGGCCCAGCGGACGCTCGCTTGGCGAAGCTGCTGGTTCCGGCACCCTATGTGGTGCCGGAGAAGAAGGCCAAGAAGAAGGCCACGGGGACTCGAAAGAGTGCCCGGCGCCTGGAGGTGTCGGATTCGTCATCCGACGACTCCAAGACGCACTCCTCCCATGAAGGCGAGGAGGAGGAAGAAGAGACCTCTCCCCCTCCAGCGGGGGGAGGGAAGAAAAGGAAGGCCGCCCCAACTGGGGAGGCCGAAGGGTCCAAGAAGGGGAAGACCCCTCCTCCGGACTACTCCACCAACGCCGACGACGGCGAAGAAGAGTGGCCGCACAGGGCCAAGCCCCTGGCGAGATCGTAAGTATCCTGATACCAGAGTGATTCATAGTATTCCCCCATTGCACAGCTTTTCCTTACGTCGAACATGTTTATGCAGTCCACCCAAAGACCGGCTCGACGTGTCGTCGAGCGGTTCCCTGGATTCGTTAGATGTGAATTCGCTTCCGACGGCTACCTCACCCCATCCTACGGACGACGTCGAGGTGGCGTCCCAATAGGTTCCAAGCCAGGAGGAGGTGGTCCTGGAGGCGCCGCAAGGCGACCTCCCGAACTCCAGGCGTAAAGGGGATAGAACCCCCAAGGGCTCCAAGTCCGTCCTTGAGCCAGACACCGCGCCGGAACCTTCAACGGTTCCGGACTCCGATAGGCAGCCTCCTTCCAAGAGGAGCAAGCCTACCGAGCCGGTGACCTCCGTCCAACCGGAGGCACCGAACAATCTGCTGGAGGTGCTTAAAGGCGCCTCCATCGACGAGGACCACCGCACTATTATGAGTGCGGTGATCCAGAAGGTTCAGTCCGCCAAGAGCGGACTGACTGAAGCCTGTGCCAGCCTTCTAACAGGCTTTGAGGTAAGTAAATAATATGTAAAAATATTACCGCATAGACAGTAGCCCCTGATACTCTGTTCGGCGTTCGGAAAGAAAAGCCGAATAAAGGATCTAATAACTTTCGCAGGAGTCTAACATAGTCAAGTCAATATGCGTATGCAGGCTTCGCTGCTGGCCTCCGCCGCATTGACTGCGGAGGTGGATACGCTGAAGCAAAACCTCGCGCAGTCCGAGAACGAGCTCGGCCATGCCAAGAGGCAACTCGAGGAGAAGGAAGGTAAGTAATACCTTGCCCAAGTATATAGAGAAGATGTGGTTGCAAAAAATGACAGGATCAACGTGTTATTATAGGGGCCACGATTCTCTGCTTCTCAAAGAAATTGCTAGTCGAAGCTCAAAAGGAGGTCATCGTGGTAGAGAAACGAACTAGTATGCCACAATGGACAATCCTAGTACTACTCGATCCGGGAGATCAGACAAATATTAATTAAGTGCTAGTCGCTGCGTGTGGGGCCGAGGATTACTAAGTGCTACTGGTTTTGCCTGGTGTGCCGGTTGTATTCACTTCGTCTCACCTGAGGATTCTGTATTCTGCTCTGCCGGGTCACGCCCGCTGGCTTCGTCACTTTGCGGTGCCCCTGCCGCACGCTGAATCGTTGGCCGCCGCCGACCGCGTGTGCGCCATGCCAGCATTGCCTCGAGTGCCACTACTTGTCCTCTCGCGCCAAAGCCGGCCCCCGTTGGCTCTGCCTTCTACTCTCCGTTTGAGCCGCCCACGACACACCTCGATCCGTCGCCGTTTCCGCGGCCTCGCCGGTGCCGGCCGGACGCTGCTGCTGCCACCTGCTTCCAAAGCTGCCCCGCAGCCTTCATCGAGCCATCGCCGGGTCAATCTCCTGCCTTGGAGCCTCTCCGTATTAATTTGATGGTCAAAAGGACCTAGAGACAGGGTCGGTGTACAAAGTTGTATGTCCACAAGATTGCCACTGCCGGATCAAGTCTCGGGAATTTTTTTCGCCTACAGCCGTACATCAACAGGATGCTGCTACCTGTGAATATGTGGTTGTGGCAGCAACAGGAACTACGCTGTACAGCCACACGTGCTCACACAAAAATTGCAAGGAAGGCCATGTGGGGCGGCAGCATACTGTCAAAAGCAGCAAGCCCGACGCTACATGGCGAACAATCAACAATGTCCACAAACCCCTTTTTTCCCTACGTGGTAGCCAGGCACTCCTCTTACTACTTCCGTCGCACCATGTACCAAACAAAGCAGTCTCAGATCAATACAACTTCTGTTAAGGCCAGCCACACAGGGGAATCTAATGACAAGGTATTCATGATAGCCGGGTTAACCAAGCATAGTCATGTGCTACTAGCTCATGTGGAGAAGCCAATCCAAGGTCACCCACTAATAATACTTCTCACGAGGGTACTACATGAGGACCATTAGTACCATGTACATTGAAAAAATCATCAGGACGTGCACCAAGCATTAGTGTCCGTGTTTGTCTGACAAAAATACCAGATGTTTATCACTATTGAGCCGCCTTTGCTGTATTGAGCCGCCAGGGCTCTGCTGTATTGAGCCACCAGGGCTATGTTGAGCCGTCACTGCTGTGTTGAGCCGCCGGGGCCACGTTGAGCCGCCTCTGCTGTGTTAAGCCGCCGGGGTTATATTGAGTCGCCGGCCTGCCTGAGCCGTTTCTGTTGCGTTGAACGGATCATCTGTTATCAGGACAAATCAGGTGAAATCTATCTAAATTTATTTTATTAACATATATTGTTTTCATCAAAGAACAATTACTTGGTCTATGATATTTTTTCAGGAACATTATCCCTTACAAAAAGGTGTCACAAAAGAGGCATGAGAAAATATTATTTTTTTCACTAGCGCTCGTATTGCGCAACTCGCCCGTTCGCTCTCGTGGCCATTTCACGTGTCCACGCCGGTTTACAACGCCATGGCCGACTCCTCCGTCACCTACCATGGCCGGCTCAACTGTGATTGATTTCAGCTTCACCATGGTAATCATCAACTCCGTGGTGGATAAATACTGGCCTGACATATCAGGTGAAATCCATCCAGTATATTTTTATTGTATATTGCTTTCTTTAAAAAAGAGCAATTACTCCGGCTTGCAAAGTTATCTAATGCAGGACCCTAAACCACCATATTGGTGCAAATTTAAAGGCCGTCAGAAAAATTTCCGGCTTAAAAAGAAGGATTCCGGTTTATAATCCGGCTCAAGGGAAAGCTATCTCCCGCAAAGCTTTGAAGCTCTCAATATCCGGTTCAAAATCCCGGTTCAAGAAGAATTTATCTCTTGCAAAAAATTAAAAGGTGCCGAAGAGGACCTGCTGCCATGATGCGCGGTTTAAACATGGGTATCATGCCTTATTGGCTTATCATATTATTGATCACTTGGGGGCTTGGTCGTATTCGAACTATAGCTACACCTCTTGATCGGCGCAAGGCCACCAGAAAAATAACTAGGGGTCTTGGTCATATCTGAACCATAGCTACACCTCTTGATCGGTTTGAAACCACAAAAGGGATATCACTAGGGGGCTTGGTCATATTTGAACCATAGCTATATCTCTTGATCGGCGTAAGGCCAACATGAATTCACTTCGGGACCAAAGACAGTGTTGCAAAAAGCACAAACTCAAACATGGGCACCCACTGAGCACAGCTCAAAAAGTTACTTGGGGGCTCTTTGTGCAAAGCAACAAAGAGTTTGAAAGGACCCTTGTAATTGGCTATCAAGCCACGGCTTGGAAGCCTGGTGTATTCACCAAAAACCCCGGGTTAACCTGCCTTCATCAAGTAAGCCACTCCTGTCCAGGTAATCCTGGTATGACCAGCCGAACGTTTGACAAGTCAATGTTATATAGACCCTGAACTTGACAAAGTTAAAACGACGATTGGTTAATTGGAGGCCCATCTTAAAAGGCTTTGTTAAATGGTTTAACTCAGCGGCCTGGCAGCCCATGAAAAGCCTCGATTTGGGCCTGGCAGCTCGTAAAAAGCCTCGCGTGTTCTTTTTGAGTTCTATTTGCCAAGTTTTTTCGCCTTTGTTGAGGTTCATAATATCTTCTGGTAAACCGGCGTCCTTGACCCGGCTTGGCTCTCAACTACAAGTTGTCACTACATGATCAGTTATAATCCGACATTCTTTAACTCGGTCTGGTTTTGACTAACAAGTCGTCAGTATTATAAGGAAAATCCGGTGTTTATTATATCCCGATGCGGTTTATTATCATAATCCGGCAAATTAAGGAAGGAATTCTCAATACTCAAGATTGGGGTTACCACCCTCACTACAAAAGTTGGTTAAACCAACGGGGTGATTCTATGTCACAGGTATCATCTATGTCATATTTGATTATCTTCAATTACAACCTTGGTTATAAACCCTGGCTATATGTTTGGGCATTATGACCCGCCCGCCGGGTTATAAGAATTATGGCTTACAATGAATGCGCATTAAGTTGCCATCGGCCAAGAGCCGCCGAGTATTTCAACTCCGGATTTATTTATCAACTCGTAAGGTATTCAAATCTTTAATAGCCAACATGGCTGGATTTTTATTATGGTTATAAATAACCACTATTATGATTAAGGTTTTCAAAGTCGCTTCAGCGCAATGGCTATTATTTTATCAGTGGATATGATTTATTCTACAATTGAAGGAATAGTCTTGAGTCGCTGCAGGCATATGACCCGGCACTTAGGGGCTACATTATTCAAGTTGGGATGACATCAAATACACAAGTCTCATGTCGCTTCAAGCATGCACCATGACACTTGGGGGCTAATGCAAACTCATTGTTTGCTCACTTATTGAAGACCCGACTCATCACATCGTAATAAGCCGGCCCTTGGGGGCTACTAATTGCTCCTGTCAACAATTCAAGGTACACAGATTTTCATTTATTATTGAAGGATCCACTGCTCAGTTGGTAAAGCACAAGGCTCTTAACCTTGTGGACGTGGGTTCAAGCCCCATGACGGGGGTTACATCATATGACGTTATTTTCATTGAAGAATATATCAAGTCCCAGCTCAATATTCTCTTATTGAGCCGGCCCTTGGGGGCTACATATTGCTGCTCAAGTTTACATGATCATATTTACAAAGTCTCTGCTCATTATTGCATAATAACCCGGCCCTTGGAGGTTAGCAATTTCAAGTCCCAGGTTGCTGCAAGCATGACAACCCGGCAATTGGGGGCTACATATGTGGAATACTCAGTTCTGACTGGTGATTGAAATGAACAACCTGGATTTCTTCAAGATTGTGACATTCATATTGAAGCAAGTCTTAAGCTGTTGCTATGTTACCTTCTTAAGACTTGAGGGCTACAAGTGATAGGCATATACGAGGTATATTTTCAAGCTTGATGTTAACTACAATTATGACCTGGTGCCATCAATATTTATAAACTGGTAATGATAAAACCGGCAAGTTCAAGTCTTAAACTGGCATAGTTTTACATTCTCAAACCGGCAAGTTCTACATTCTTAAACCGGCTGCAGATTAGATGAGTATTTCAAAGGCCAATATTTTTGTTAAGCATTGGGAGCTGAAGTCAAAGGAGTTACTCTTCACAATATTTATCTATGACAAACCAATGTCAGCAAATTGATTATGAAGCTGGTCTATTGACTCGGATTTTCTAGAAGGAAATGACAAGGATTTAAAAATGCTCAGGATCAGTTTAACATGGATAAATCGAAATTAAACTAGGGGCTAATGTTGGGGATATACCACATGGTATGACCCGGCTGGAGTTGTAAACCGGCTGGGACTTGGTAAACCGGCAGATGGTAAACCGGCGGAGAGTTAAGACAGAGAGTCAAGACAGATGGCTAAGACAGACGATAAACCGGCTGGTGTTAAACCGGTAGACAATGTTAAACCGGCAGACAATGTTAAACCGGCAGACAATGTTAAACCGGCAGACAATGTTAAACCGGCAGAACAATGTTAAACCGGCAGACGTTAAGAAGCCCAGGAAGGGAAGTCAAAATAGTTTAAGTTAAAGTCCGAGTTGGACCCCACATGTAACCCGCCCCTTCAACATATATAAGGAGGGGCAGGGCTCCTCAAGGAGGGAGGAGCAAGAAACAATCTCTAGGGCTAGACACAACTAGAGGAGAGCCTGTTTACGGCGACTCCTTCGTGATGATAATGAGGTCTAGCCTCAAACAGCATGTAGGGTTGTTACCGGATGATGTTTCCCGGGGCCCGAAGCTTTCTAAGCCCTTGTCTTGTGTTGCGTCTCTCGATTCCGCTCAACCCCTCTCAAGCTACCACATAGATGTGCTGGCCTCGCGACTAAGTCCTCACACTAAGGACATCTGATGTGACAATTCCACGACAGGGCCCGAAGGGCGACTGTAAAGACGCCAGCCTCCAGCCCCCTGCTGGGAGGAGGCGAGCCACCTCGAACCTCTTCAACGACTCCCAGCGTGGAGGACGGACCCGGTTGTGCATTCGAGCTTGCGCGCAGGCGGGGTGCCGTCCATCACGAGCTCTTCCGGGAAGCTATGGGTGCGCTGAGCCAGCTTGGGGGAGAGCTCGTGGATGTCGACGCTCGCCTTGAAACTAAGGGTCTTCGGCTAGTGGATGAATGGCGTCAATTGAAGGTGGCCATCAACCTCGGGCGCCTCCAACATGAGCACGCCAATGCGAAAGCTGATGCATCCATTGCAACCTTGTGCGAGGCCAGCGCCAGAGCCTTGGAGGAGGCCTGGGAGGCAGACCACCGCCACGAGGTCGCCGAGAAGTGCAGGCAGGAGCTTCAGGCCCTGAATGCCTTCCTGGAGAGCAGGCGGAGGCGCATAGAGCTGCCTTGGCGTCGATGAAGGGGGCACCGTCCGACGAGGAGGAGATCTTGAAGCGCGAGGAAGCGCTAATGCTGGAGGCCGCAGAGCGCAACCTTGAGCTTACGAGGTTGGAGACGTGGGAGCGCCAGGTTGCTCAGGCGGAAGATGCAGCCAGCGCGTGTGAGGCCAAGATCCAGGAGGAAGTGGACCGCAGGGTGGAGGAGGCTCGCGCTGATCTTGTCAATAGGTACAACCTGAAGCTAAAGCTCGTGGAAGCCGAAGCTGAGGGCAGGGTGTGATGGCCTAGCTTATTAAGGATGATAGAGTACTCATATAAATAAGGAATTCCTTCTTTTCCGGGAGCCCATTCGGACAGAACTCCAAAGTTAAGCGTGCTCAGCTTGGAGTAGTGTCAGTATGGGTGACTGACCGGGAAGTTGCTCCCGGGTGCGCACGAGTGAGGACAAAGTGTGTAGAAAAGACTAGTATTGATCTGTGGGGTCAGTCTAGATCCCGCCAGGAGTAACGACCACCGGCGGGTGTGTCCGAGGGGTTACAAGTTGGTATTAGAGCCGACCCTCGCGTTTACACGGATGTTTGCGGACAGGTGCGCGGTCATGTTGTTCATGACGTTTATGACCCGTCGTGGCACACGACATGGTACATGTACCGGACTGGATGCACAGACGTATGTGCCAAGAGGGAATGTTCCTGTGGCCCGACGAGGACGTCGGTTCCTCTAAGTGGGGGTGTATGTGATGGCCTGGCTTATTAGGGATGATAGACTACTCATATAAATAAGGAATTCCTTCTTTTCCGGGAGCCCATTCGGATAGAACTCCAAAGTTAAGCGTGCTCAGCTTGGAGTAGTGTCAGGATGGGTGACCGACCGGGAAGTTGCTCTCAGGTGCGCACGAGTGAGGACAAAGTGTGCAGAAAAGACTAGTATTGATCTGTGAGGCCAGTCTAGATCCCGCTAGGGGTAACGACCACCGGCGGGTGTGTCCGGGGCGTTACACAGGGCCCCCGCCCTCAGGTCGAGGTTGGCTGAGGCGGAGCAGCGCGAGAAGGCCACTGCAACTGCCTTGATCTCCATGCAGGCCGAGTTGGCCTCTGCCCATGCTGAACTGCTCCCGTTTCAGCAGCGAGTTACCGCTGCTGAGTCCCTCGCGCAGGAGAGCAGGGAGGAGGCGATCCGCCGACAGACGTTGCAGCGCGAACATGCCCCATGCTGCAAGTCCTTAGGGTGAGGGCCAATCGGGCACTGGGCATCATCTGCGACGAATACGCCCCCATCCTCATGCAGAAGAATATGCCGGCCATCTTCGCTTCTTCACCGACGTCGTGACACGCCTGGAGGACCGGGCTGAGAGGGCTCGCGAGCTCGTTGACGAAAAGAGCTATGGCCTCCTTGGGCGCGCGTTTTCCCGCGTCTTCAGCCATCTTCAGAATGTCGACCCCAACTTCGCTTCGACGCCACCATCTCCCCAGTGCCCGGAGCTATCTGGGGCATGATGTCTACTACACAACCTTCTTCTTGTAGACATTGTTGGGCCTCCAAGTACAGAGGTTTGTAGGATAGTAGCAAATTTCCCTCAAGTGGATGATCTAAGGTTTATCAATCCGTAGGAGGTGTAGGATGAAGATGGTCTCTCTCAAGCAACCCTGCAACCAAATAACAAAGAGTCTCTTGTGTCCCCAACACACCCAATACAATGGTAAATTGTATAGGTGCACTAGTTCGGCGAAGAGATGGTGATACAATTGGTATATGGATAGTAGATATGGGTATTTGTAATCTGAAATAATAAAAACAGCAAGGTAACGAATGATAAAAGTGAGTGTAAACGGTATTGCAATGATAGGAAAAACTACTAGGGAAAAGGCTAGCAGCAGCGCGGGTTTTAGGTGTATCAGTAGCGCGCGGACAGGCGCTACTAATAAGGCGCTACAGCTAACACATAGCAGTAGCGCGGGCTCAATAGCGCTACTGCTACACAAGTGTAGTAGCAGCGTGCTTAGTGGAAGCTCGCTACTGCTAATAGCTATAGCGTGCTTCTTCCGTGCGCGCTACTGCTACTACCGCACTGCTGCTAACTTTTCTCCACTCGCTACTGCTAATTTTAGTAGCCTTTTGTTTTTTTCGGCATATTTGTTTTGTATTTGAATAGGCTTTATAGAAGAATCTTTAGCACATACAAATGTCATCATGATACACATACAAATGCCTGCGAGACCACAGATGTAATCATAGCATATACATACAAATAGTCTCATCATAATCATCATCCAACACAAAGTGGTCTCTCGTCATCATCTCGAAAATAGCGATACAAGTCTCGATTACTTGCAAATACATCGTCATCCATCTAAACAATGATATACGCGAGAAGAGCTATCGCTTTGAGTACATGAGTTCGTATCCCTCTCTCACATTAGCGTGAACCTAAACTAACTACTACCTATCGCTCGGAAACCGGAAACCGGTAAACCTGGGCCTGACACTCCGGCCACTTGTCGTATATATACTCCTGGCGTAGCACTTCTTCGCCATCTATGATCTATGCACCTGCATCGTCACATGAGTCGATGATATGCAACATATATAGTTGAGCAACAGAAAGAGACAGACTTGGCAAAAATGGAAACAACATATCATAAGCATAAATAACAAAGTACATCGTACCCCAAAATGCCCTAACTAGAGTGATTTTCGCTAGTCGAGGAGGAGGACGGTTTAATTACATCATAAATAAAGTTTCACCGTGCATAACTCAAAGTTTTGTCATACAGAAAGTATGGACTAAACGGACACATTGTCATATATCGACAATCACTCCAACATGTCGTTCCATCCATCCAAGTCAGGGAGATAGTCCTTGAGCTTAGTGAAAGGCTTCATCTCGAGACCCTGAGAGGCTATCCTTGTTCGGACGTCTTGCCGTGACATTTGTCCTTCTCCGTAGAACATCCCTTTTTTCCGACGACCTCCTTCATGATGATTTGGGCAAGTTCGCGTTGGATGTTATAGAACTTAGCTCGAAGTCGATGATCCTCGATATGTCCTATGTCCTTTGCCCATTGCAGAATATGGGCATCGCTGGATCTAGGTGACATGTGAAGGTTTTGGTGATCCCGTCTATACTCCAGCATGCGGTGTAGGACATAGAATCCATCATTAAGAGAATCGTTCGGTTGCTGGATGCAGCAGAAGTCGGTCTTATGGCCGAAGGCGGCCCTGCCGCCCCTTGTCTTCTTGTCCCTGACCTCTCCACCCCTTGCTTGGTAGTAAAACATAGCACTGTCGAGAACATCCTTGATGTGGGTGTAATCCTTTTTGTGAATGTTCTTCGACGAGTCCAAGTAAAGAGCGTGGGAGAATCGGGGTTAGATGATGATGACGACGGCGCGCCCGCCGCTGCGCAAAATAAGTACACCTCAAATTAATTAGCCTCCACCACGCAAATGAATGATTGAAATCGAAGGAAGGATAGCAGCGCGGATGACTTACACGGGATGATAAGGCACGAGAATCGCCTCCTTGTCCTGATTGACGATCATGAAAGTGACGATGTAATCCCTCGCGTATTCACGGTGCTTTGCGCAGACTCCCAAGAAGCCCTCGTGCATGTAGTACGGGTCAGCGACACAGATATTAGATATCTGCTCAACCCCGATGATGTAGCTCATGTGCAAGGCATAAAGGCGGACAAACGTAAAATCCAGCTTCTTCACGTGAAACATGTCGAATATGTAATCGAATCAGAGGAAGAACTTATCCGCGGGGAAGCTGTCGACGTACGGCATTTGCCGCGGAACGTTAACCATGTAGAGTGGGTATCCTGGATATTTCGAGGCGATGAGGCCTTTCTCTACCCGCAACACATCGTCATGAAGTCTCCTTAGATCGCCGAATCTGGCCCGTAGCGCTGTTTGAGGTAGGATTGGTTGACCGGGGATATGCCATTTATCCGCATCGGGGATATCTATACGGTCCTGAAGCCGAGGCTGCTGAGGCGGCTGGATCATAGAATCGGCTTTTTGCCTTTCCTCGCTCTCTTCCTAGACTTCTTTACTACCGAAAGGTCGTCCATAATACGTTGAGACGACAATTCAGGCACCGACTCATGACGCTCAAACCCTGAGGAGGCGCCAGTATAGACATACTGTTCAGCGCCATCGTCGTCCTCATCCTCATCCATGGCGATGTCATCAGCGACTAATGGAGCCTCCTCCTTACCCCGTCCGCTATCACCCAACCCGACACCCGACGCTAATTGGGTAGGTGGGGTGTTGATGTTCATACCTTGCTGAGGCTGCGTGCTCGTGGGTGTGCTCCCGGCCGCCTCCAAACGAAGCAGACTCTTTGGCCACAACAGCACCCACCCATTGCAACAATCACTAAGACGCCGCTGTGTCTCGTCGTCATCCCCCGCTAGTATTGGAGGAGGCAAATTCTTGTGCCCGGTTTGACACTGGCCACGGAAACCTTGAAGACGTTCGAGGGGATCGGCCGGCTGTGGAACAATGGTTCCTTCGGCTTCATTATTGTCGCCTTCCCCGCGTCCACCTTCTGGTCGCCGATGGTGTACAATATGGTGCATGGGGTTTCATCGGCCTGCAAAGAAAAGTCTGCGACGTGAGACATCCGAAAGGCAACAAAAACGAGAGATTATACATTTATATTGAAGGGGGCCGGTGTGACAGATACCGTGAGGGCGTCGAGCTCAGCCAAAGATGAAGCACCACGGAGCACGTCCGGTGCGGGAGCCGGTGCGGGAGCAGGTGCTGGTGCAACGCTAGTTGAGCTTCTCCCCAAGAAGTCGGCAAGGGGAAAGTCCTCTGCATTTTTTTCTAGATTTTGCCTTGTCCAAGTGATAACGCCCATCACCAAGGAAGTAGACAAATCTGCAACCACCTGTTTTGCGGCAGCTACCGCTGTTGCGACTGTTAGAGATGATTTCTTCTCAACCGCAATCTCAACCTTCTTGTCGATGTTTTCTTCAGTTAACCTCCATCTTTCCTTTCTCTCCTCCGTGGTCTCGGTAGTACTTCTTCCACGTGGCGCCGTCTCCGACACCGTGCACGCGTCCATACGACGGTTGAGTATCCACCGGTTGTCGTTTCAATATGTTCAACGCCCGGTTGAATGGAGTGTCCCACTTGGGCCTTGCCAATGCCTTAGACGGCGAGTCGCTTTCGGCCGCAATCCGGTGCTGCTCTCTCTACAAAAGGCACAAGGATCGTTTACAAATATGACTAATGTGTGCAGTCGAATTGATCAGAAACTAAAATTACCAGCAGTCTCATGAACTCCGTAATGACCGGTGTTGTCTCGTAAACCTTGTTCACTGGGTCCCAATGGTGCCGGGCCCTGAGGACGTCACGCTCCTGCGGGACGGTGAAATCCGCCAAGGGGTCTGGGATGCCAAGACTCGCGGCTTCCGCGTCCTCCTTGGCCCATTCGGACCTCTTTCCGCCGTAACCACGGCTTCCGAGGTGGTGGCTCCCAATGTTCCTCTCTTAAAGCCCCTTCATGTACTGAGACTTTTTTTGGCAGCTTCGGTCTCGCAAGCCTCCTTGAATATTTGAAATTGCTCTTCCGTGATTGTCGGATTATCCTTTACAATCTCGGAGTAGGGTTCCTTCTTGTCGATGATCTTTGCTTTCACTCGATTTTTCCAGGTGGCCAACGCGTTGCTAAACTTGGTCATGGCGTGTTTGTTTATCTTCTTCATTGTCGGGTCCTCATCTGGATCTTCATAATCCTTCTCATTCCGGCTCGGGAACAAGAATATCTGGTGAAACTTCTTTAGGAGGGAACTCCTCATATTTTCTATCTTCGTTAGTTTCTCATCGTTGATGGTGGCATTTGTCCGTACGATGCAGCCTATTTGATTGCCGTAGCATCGACGCGCTTCCCCGGGCGCCTTTGGCTCAAAATTGAAGTCGTCCACCTCCGTGACCACCAGTCTAGTAGTCTTGAGTTTGTTAGGAAGCCGTTGCCTCTTTGCTTTCTGTTCTACACCGGCTCCACTCCCCGAGGCAGCGCCAGTCTCGATGCCGGTCTGAGTCTCAGCGCCGATCTCAGTATCAGCACCGGTCTGCATGTCGGTCTCAGTCCCCGATGCCACCGGTTGATCGTCGGCAAGGCTAAAAAATTCATCTGCCACCCGGTAGACGTCGTCACAATCACCAGAACCCTGTCCTTCATCGTTGCTAGCCATGTTTCCTATGGTTAAATCTAGTAAATTAATTCTAGACCTAATAAAATGAATAATGGCATACAAAAGGCCTATGTTTTGCAGGAATGTTGACTCCTTCCTGGTGCAGCAAATCTCGGGCACTCGATATGTCCTAGTTTGTAGCACAAGTCATGCCAAAATTCATGGAAAATTTTGGCATGACCTTTGCTAAAAAGTGGACAAATCGAGAACCTGAAATTTGCCAGAACGGAAATGAATTAACATTCCGGCAAAACATAGGCCACTCAACTTCATTCCCTGGAAACAACAAAAGGCCACTTGGGCACAATCGAAACATGGGCAAACACAATTGAGGAATTTGCATATATCCTAACCACTTCAAATTTGCATGTCCTATAGCATTTGACACTTCAAGAAAATCTACACAAATCATACATGCTCTCTCAAACTCAATTCAAAAACCAAATATAGATTATATTTAGTTAACTACTGAACTAAACTTTACTCTAAACTAAACCCTACTGCCCTAATTAACATCTAGTTAAACAAACTCAATTCAAAAACTAAACCCTACTGAACTAATTAACATCTACATTATCTACTACTTAACATCGTCTATTATTACCCTAACTAAAAAACATCAACATTATCTACTACTTAATATTAACATCTATTAACTAAAAAGGATGGGTTGGGGGGCTTACAGAGAGGGGAGAGACGGTGGCAGGGAGGTACTTGGCGACGGAGGTAGGGGCGGGGTGCGCGGGCTGAGGATCGGGACGCGGCAGTATTGGTGGGCTTGGGGGCGGTGAGGTCGAGGGAGGCGACGGTGAGGTTGAGGGCGGCCCGAGAGGCGGCGGCGGTGAGGCTGGGCGGCCTCGGGCGGCGGCCGTGAGGATGAGCGTGGCGTCGACGCCGGCAGGAGAAGGCGGCGAAGTGGGGGCAACGACGAAGTGGGGGAGATGGCGGCGAAGCGAGGGATCGATTTGGGGGAGAAGTGGTGGCCAGGGGGAACCGTTTTTGCTTAAGTTAGCTATAGCGCGTTTCAAAGAGCGCGCTACTACTACGTCTTCATCATTTTTTCCCTTTTTCATTTATTTCTCTTTACATTTTATATTTTTCCTTTCTCCTTTTTCTATTTCTTTCATTTTCATTTACTTCTCTATTCGTTTTTCATTCCATTTTCTTTTCGTTAGCAGTAGCGATTTACACATAAACGCGCTGCTATAAGTTTATTAGCGGTAGCGCGGTTTTTGGAAGATCGCTACTACTATGTGTAGCCCATCGGCTAAGTGATTGGAATTTTAGTAGTAGCGAGTTTTCGGTGAGACGCGCTACTCATATTTGTCCATCTGCAGCGCGCTTATTTTGCACGCGCTACTGCTATCTAGCAGTAGCGTGCTCTTTTAACAAGCGCTACTGCTAAACTTCTGTGTATAACGTTTTCCCTAGTAGTGAAACAAGGCCTAGGGTTCATACTTTCACTAGTGTAAGTCCTCTCAACAATACTAACATAATTGGATCACATAACTATCCCTCAACATGCAACAAAGAGTCACTCCAAAGTCACTAATAGTGAAGAACGAACGAAGAGATTATGGTAGGGTACGAAACCACCTCAAAGTTATTCTTTCCAATCAATCCGTTGGGCTATTGCTATAAGTGTCACAAACAGCCCTAGAGTTCGTACTAGAATAACACCTTAAGACACAAATCAACCAAAACCCTAATGTCACCTAGATACTCCAATGTCACCTCAAGTATCCGTGGGTATGATTATACGATAAGCGTCACACAATCTCAAATTCATCTATTCAACCAACACAAAGGACCTCAAAGAGTGCCCAAAGTTTCTACCGGAGAATCACGATGAAAACGTGTGCCAACACCTATGCATAGGTTCCCGATGTCACGAAACCCGCAAGTTGATCACCAAAACATACATCAAGTGGATCAATAGAATACCCCATTGTCACCACGGGTATCCCACGCAAGACATACATCAAGTGTTCTCAAATCTTTAAAGACTCAATCCGATCAGATTACTTCAAAGGGGAAACTCAATTCATTACAAGAGAGAAGAGGGGGAGGAGAAACATAGGATCCAACTATAATAGCAAAGCTCGCGATACATCAAGATTGTGCCAAATCAAGAACACGAGAGAGAGAGAGAGAGAGATCAAACACATAGCTACTGGTACATACCCTCAGCCCCGAGGGAGAACTACTCCTTCCTCGTCATGGAGAGCGCCGGGATGATGAAGATGGCCACCGGTGAGTGTTCCCCCCTCCGGCAGGGTGCCGGAATAGGGTCCCGATTGACTTTTGGTGGCTACGGAGGCTTCTGGCAGCGGAACTCCCGATCTATGTTGCGTTCTGGAAGTTTTAGGGTATATGGAGTTATATAGGCAGAAGAAGCACGTCAGGAGAGCCACGGGGGCCCCACGAGGCAGGGGGGCGCGCCCCTACCCTCGTGAGCTCCTCCTTCCTTCCTTGACGTGGGGTCCAAGTCCATCGGGTGGCTTTCGTTCCAAAAATAACTTCTCTAGTTGATTTCGTTCCGTTTTGACTCTGTCTGATATTCCTTTTCTTCAAAACACTGAAATAGGCATAAAACAACAAATCTAGGCTGGGCCTCCGGTTAATAGGTTAGTCCCAAAAGTAATATAAAAGTGGATAATAAAGCCCAATATTGCCCAAAATAGTAGATAATATAGCATGGAGCAATCAAAAATTATAGATACATTGGAGACGTATCAGGGCAACCTGGCCCACTAGGTGGATGATAACATGGATGCTCTGGTTAGAGCTTTCGCTTCTGACGATGACGCTGTGGTGGTCGCGGCGGCTGAAGGCGACGTGGTCCATGAAGGTGAAGACGACGCTGGCGACTACGCCATTAGCATGTCCGGGAGTGATTCGGAAGATGCTGCGAGCGACATGTCCGATTGAGCCTGCACTCCATGTTTTGAACCTGCACGCAAAAAGCTTGGGCATGGCCCCCGAAGATGTAAGTGCATTTTGGGGAGGGGGAGCCCCTCATGTAATCAGACTATTGTTTTATTCCCTCAGCCAGACTTAAGGCATGCTTTAGCGAGTTCTCAAGTTGCTCCGCGAGCTTGCCACAGTAGCTTACCTCAGTCTAGGTGGGCCCCAGACTGTCCTTGTAGTTGTCAATGTGTAGTTCTCCCGAGGGGAGTCCTCCGCGGGCTTGTGAGGTTTCAGGTTTCTGAGGAGCCCGCTGGTTTGCCCGAGAGGGCCATGCGAGAGACGGGCGTTAGATCACGGTGGGATGCATGCGCATACCACGCCCAACCCCCGCTCGTGAGGCGCTCGTGAGGGAGGGGCAGTAGGCGCTGGCCTCGAAACAAGGCACAAAGCCAGAAAACTCAAGAAATCAACATGAATGAGAAAAGATGCCCCCATGCTTTGCCAATAAAAATACGACTGCGAGTTCAAATCCAAAAGGCGGCAAATCGAGCTACAAAAAAGGGGTTGAAAGCAAATGGCCGCGTCCAGCACCTAGCTAGTCTTCTTGTCTTCTCACCAGCATGGAGCCTAGTGCTTTTACTAGCCGTGAGCTTAGTCATTGGGGGACAGTGTCGACAGCCAGCGCTGAGCATGGTGCTTCCACTAGGACGTGGGCAGGGGCCCCGAGGTCCGAGGGCGGCTCTCCGGAGACTCCGGGGCATGTACATCCGCACTCATTATTACGTGAGAGTGTCACAGGTGGAGACCTTCATAGGCGCTAGCCTTGCTTCATATCGCTAGACGAGGGCCCCGCCTTGCGCCACCCTCGACCACCATTAGTTCGTCCGGAAACTAGGACGAAGCCAAGGGGCAAAGGGGACGCTAGCGGCACCCTCGGCGACCACAGGCCCTCTGCCGGGGGGAGGGCTCTCCGGCGCCTCCCCGACAAAGGACCTACCTCCGGGCGATGCCTTGCCCCGCACGGCATGAGGGAGGGCCTTGCTCCAGACCCCTTCCATGCAGCCCCCAGTGCGCCACCCCTGACTAGAGTGGGGCTGCAGTGCTGGGGTCGTCGTCCGCCACTGCGGCCTGGTCCACCTGCAAGCCATGGCTAGCGTAAGCCTGCTCCTGAGATATCAGTGGTACCCTGAGGTGGTTGTCGTTGGCGGGGTCGGCGAGGCTCCTAGGTGGCTCATAGAAGGCCTCGGCTTCCAGCATCTCTTCTTCCCAGCCCGGCTCGTGGAACGTGCAGGGGTCGTCCTCTGGTGTGTACTCCTGATACACCATGCGGGGCACATAGGCTTCCTGAGCTGCCCCTCCGGAACCTCCGCCGAGGCGCCCTGTGCCCCATGCCGCCAAGCCCGATGAGCCTCCCTGGTGGCTGTAGGGTGGCGCTCGATCAGGACCGTGAGGAGCATCGCCCGCACAGACGCCACTCGGGGAGGCAAGGGCGCGGCCGGATGTCCGGCACTGCTGGTCATGCTGGCGCTGGCGAGCCCTCATGGTGCTCCTGGGAGCACGCGGGCACGACGAGGGCCGTCGTGCGACCTGGCCAAAACTTGAGACGTAAGTAGGGAGCAGAAAGGCAGCGTACCCCTGGCTGCAGCATCCAACAGCTCGGCGACACGTTCCAGCAACGCGTTGATGAAGCTATGTACCTAGGGTAGGGTCATGGACCTGTCCTAACTGCCCTACCCAAGGACATCTCTAGAAGAAATCATCTTTCAATCGACTTGAAGGTGTTCCACTCGACAGACTCGAAGACACTCGACCAAGAAGCAATCACTCGACCAAGATCCAATCACTCGACGGCCAGGAGACCTAAAGTCACTCCTCACGCTAACGGTCGGTCATTAAATAGCTTTTATGGTCATCATAGCACTTTATTACTAGCGTTACCAGTAACACCCTGCCTTAATGTACATTGAACCCTTTGTAACGTGGGCTGGCCGGGGTCCTGGCGCACTCTATATAAGCCACCCCCTCCTCCGAGACAAGGGTTCGCACCTCTGTAACTTATACTCACATAATCTAGTCGACCGCCTCCGGGCTCCGAGACGTAGGGCTATTACTTCCTCCGAGAAGGGCCTGAACTCGTAAACCTTGCGTGCTTACAACTTCTCCATAGCTAAGATCTGGCCTCTCCATACTTACCCCCCTACACTACTGTCAGACTTAGAACCACGACAGTTACCTCTGTAACTCATACTCACATAATCTAGTCGACCGCCTCCGGGCTCCGAGACGTAGGGCTATTACTTCCTTCGAGAAGGGCCTGAACTCGTAAACCTTGCGTTCTTACAACTTCTCCATAGCTAAGATCTTGCCTCTCCATACTTAACCCCTACACTACTGTCAGACTTAGAACCACGACAGTTGGCGCCCACCATGGGGCAGGTGTTTTAGCGTTTGTTGGAGGAATTGCGACCTTTTCCGACCCGAATCATTATGGTTTTCGGCGGAGTTTCGGTGGAGGGCCGCGAGATCCGTCTCGGCACGCTCACGTTCTTCGTCGACGACTCTGCTTGGCTCCAGGAGACTCCGCTCGACGTGGACGCACTCCCTGCTCGCGGTGCAATGCACTTTAGCGCGTGCGTCCGCGGCGTTCTCCTGCGGCAACTGTCGACCCCCTGCCGGTCGGCTCCTGTGTTGTCCTCCCTCCCCGTTTCCCGCCGGCGCAAGCACTTCGGTCGGTCGAGACTTCAGCGGTGGGTGAGGCACGCGGTGGCATGTCAGTCGGCCACCCCTCAAGTCGCGGCGATCGAGCCCGACGAATCCCTCTACGGCCTGTTCGACCTGTTGACTGGCTCCACAGAGGCCGCATCCGAGTGCGACAGCAGCGATCCAGCGGCGGAGGTTCTGATGGTCGATGGACCACCCAGTCCTCCCGGTTTTCCCCTCACCGACGGAGGCGCGGGTGGAGGCGACCCGTCGCGTCTCCATGAGGAGTATCTTCCCGAGCCTCTCACGTCACTGCAGAGAGAAGAACTTCGCCGCCGGAACATGGATGCACTACACACTCCTATTGTTGGAGAAACCCCCGAGTCTCACGCCTTGGAGGACGCACGCCTGGTAAACTTGGCCAAGCGCACTCGACTGGAGAACCTCCAGCGAGCACTCGACGAGCGTGCGCGACAACGGGTTCCCGAATCCAGTCGACGTCAGCTCTTCCCGCCCCCGCAGGTATATCAAACTCCGATTCAGAATTTAGCAGCTGCGGCCCGTACAGCGGAGTCGATTCAGCCTTCCCAGTCGGAGGCTGGCTGAGGCTTGCTGTAGATCAGAGCGTTACCCCGGGCAGCAGGAGATCAGAATTCTGCTGTTTCTTAGTCGTGGAACAGGATTCACAGCAGATCCGTTGCCGCGGACACAGTCAAGTTGGCTCATAGCCCGAGATCGCCCCCGAGGTGTGAGGGACGTGGAGACCGGCGTGACCAGTATGGGAACCATGAGCAGTATGATCACCGACTCGATCGTGACGGTCGACGTCGAGTGCCCACGCCTCCCCCAAGGAGCGGGTCGTATGTGCCTCGCCAGCAGGATGACAGGCGCCCTCATAGTGGTGGGCAAAGGATTCCAGTCGACCCCAGAGGGCCAGGCTTTGACGCGAGATCCATTCTCGTCCAGGGTTTGGTCGACAGGAACAGGGCTCACCGAGAAGGTCACGACATAGATGCACCTACCAGCAGCAGAGTACATGTTTCGGGGCCGGAGTGCTTTAGTAGAGCCATCAGGGCCGCTGTGATTCCTCCCAACTTCAGGTTGGCGACTGGAGTCAGTAAGTTCACTGGCAAGTCCAAACCCGATACTTGGCTTGAGGACTACCGAGTGGCCGTCTAGATTGGCGGCGACAATGATGAAGTGGCCATGAAGCACCTGCCTCTCATGTTGGAGGGATCGGCCAGAGCGTTGTTGAACCAGTTAGCACCTAGAAGAATTTACACTTGAGAAGATCTCTCCTGAGTGTTTGTCACCACATTTGAAGGCACATGCAAGCGACCGGCAGGGATGACGGAACTGCGATCTTGCGTGCAGAAGCCGAATGAAACTTTAAGGGATTACATCCAGAGGTGGATCACGTTACACCACTCGGTGGAGAATGTGCCTGGCCACCAAGCAATTTGTGCCTTCAAGGAAGGCGTCAAGTACAGAGAACTGAATTTGAAATTTTGTCAAACCGGGGATATGTCCCTGAATCGGATGATGGAGATTGCTACCAAGTACGCTAATGGTGAAGATGAGGATCGACTCAGGAGTGGCAAGCTCAAGTCAGTCGCCCAAGAAACCGGAGGCAATTCCAATCGGAAACAGAAACGGAAAGCCGAGCCAGCAGCTCCCGGGGAAGCCTTAGCTTTAATCCAAGGAAAGTTTAAAGGGAAACCTAAAGGGACTTGGAACCCCAAAAAGGTTAAAGACCAGGACGGAAATGATGTGTTGGACTTGCCATGTCTCATCCACACAAAGAAAGATGAAGAGGGTAATTTCATTTACCCAAAACATACCACTCGACAGTGTCGACTCTTGATCCAGCAGTTCCAGGGCAAGCAACCCAAAGGTAAGGAAAAGGAGTCCGACAAGGTCGAGGAAAAAGAGGATAGTGATGACGGATACCCTCAGGTAAATTCCACCCTGATGATTTTTGCTGATGTTGAGAGCAAAAGTCGACTGAAGGTCATCAACCGAGAGGTGAATATGGTTGCTCCGGCGACACCAAGTTATTTGAAATGGTCCCAGACTGCCATCACGTTCGACCAGTCCGATCACCCAACGCATATTGCCACCCCTAGGAGGCAAGCTCTGGTGGTCGACCCAGTGGTTGAAGGCACTCGACTGACCAAAGTCTTGATGGATGGTGGCAGTGGTTTGAACATATTGTATGCAGAGACGTTGAAAGGTATGGGCATTCCGATGTCCAGACTCAGTGCCAGCAACATGAGTTTCCATGGAGTCATTCCTGGGAAGAAGGCTGAATCACTCGGCCAGATTGCTCTTGATGTGGTTTTCGGTGATTCCAAGAATTACCGCAAAGAGAAGTTGACATTTGAAGTTGTAGACTTCCAGAGTGCCTACCACGCTATTTTGGGCAGGCCGGCTTATGCACGCTTCATGGCCCGACCATGTTATGTGTATCTCAAACTGAAGATGCCTGGCCCCAAAGGTGTGATCACTATTACGGGCAATCGGAAGAAAGCAGAAGAATGTTTTCAGAAAGGTTTGAAGATCGCTGATGCTCAGATGGCAGTGGTGGAGTTGCAGGAATACCAGAAGACTGCAGACCCGAGTGATTTGTTGCGAGCCAAGAAACCCGCTACAGAGTCAGCTTTTCAGTCGACTGGCGATACGAAGACAGCTCACATCCACGCGACTGACCCCAGCGCTGCTCCAACTCATATCTCGACAACACTCGACTCCAAATAGGAAGAAGCGCTCATCCAGTTCCTCCGTGAGAACTGGGACATTTTCGCATGGAAGCCCTCTGACATGCCGGGTGTTCCCAGGGAGCTGGCTGAGCACCGCCTAAGAGTCGACTCAAAAGTAAAACCTGTCAAGGAACATCTCCGACGGTCCGCCGTCCAGAAGAGGAAGACCATTGGCGAAGAGGTGGCTCGGCTCTTAGCGGCGGAGTTCATCCGAGAAATCTACCACTCCGAGTGGCTCGCCAATGTTGTCATGGTCCCCAAGAAGGACAAGTCACTGCGCATGTGCATTGACTTTAAACATATCAATCGGGCCTGTCCGAAAGATCATTTTCCTCTCCCCCGCATCGACCAGATAGTCGACTAGACTGCGGGATGTGAGCGACTGTCTTTTTTAGACGCCTATTCCGGGTACCATCAAATCCGTCTGTATGGGCCTGACGAAATCAAAACAGCTTTCATCACCCCATTCGGGTACTTTTGTTATGTTACCATGCCATTCAGCCTCAAGAATGCCGGAGCCACATTCATGAGGATGATTCAGAAGTGTTTGCTCACCCAAATCAGTTGGAATGTGGAGGCGTACATGGATGATATTGTGGTCAAGTCACGGAAGGGTTCCGACCTGCTGACTGACCTTGCTAAAACCTTTGCCAACCTCAGAAGGTTTGATATCAAGCTTAATCCATCAAAATGCACATTCGGGGTTCCTGGCGGAAAGTTACTCGGTTTTCTCGTTTCCGAACGGGGAATCGACGCCAATCCAGAAAAAGTCGGTACTATACTCCGAATGAAAAGTCCTGTGCGAGTGCACGATGTTCAGAAGCTTACTGGTTGCTTGGCCGCCCTAAGTCGATTCATATCTCATCTCGGTGAAAAGGCATTGCCTCTTTACCGATTGATGAAGAAGTCTGACAAGTTCGAGTGGACTCCTGAAGCTGATGTAGCGTTCGCAGAGCTCAAAGCTCTGCTCTCCACCCAGCCGGTGCTTGCTGCCCCAATCAGCAAGGAGCCTTTGGTGCTTTACATTGTAGCCACAGGACAAGTCATCAGTACGGTACTTACGGTCGAGCAGGAAGAAGAAGGGAAAACCTTCAAAGTTCAGCGCCCAGTGTATTATATTTCTGAAGTCTTGACCCCATCGAAGCAAAGATATCCTCATTATCAGAAGCTCGTATATGGGATTTACATGACCACAAAGAAAGTTGCCCACTACTTCTCTGATCATTCCATTACAGTCATCAGCGACGCTCCGTTGTCAGAGATCTTGCATAACAGGGACGCAACTGGTCGAGTGGCAAAATGGGCGATTGAACTTCTTCCTCTAGATATCAAGTTTGAGGCAAAGAAAGCTATCAAGTCCCAGGCAATTGCGGATTTCGTCGCCGAGTGGATTGAACAGCAACTACCGACTTAGGTTCTCTCGGAGCATTGGACCATGTTCTTTGACGGTTCCGAGATGCTAAATGGTTCCAGCGCCGGAGTGGTGTTGGTCTCCCCCAGAGGAGATAAACTCAGATATGTTCTTCAAATCCACTTTGATTCCTCTAACAACGAGGCAGAATACGAAGCACTTTTATATGGGTTGCGCATGGCCATTTCACTCGGCGTCCGTCGCCTCATGGTCTATGGCGACTCAGATTTGGTGGTCAATCAAGTGATGAAGGAATGGGACGTCAGAAGTCCAGCCATGACTAGTTATTGCAATGCAGTGAGAAAGCTGGAGAAGAAATTCGAGGGGTTAGAGCTTCATCACATACCCCGACTGAAAAATCAAGCAGCTGACGATCTGGCAAAAATAGGTTCCAAAAGAGAAGCCATTCCCAGCAATGTGTTTTTGGAACACATCCACACACCATCAGTCCAGGAGGATCCCTTCACTGAAGAGGCCCTGCAGCCAAAAAGTGCCTCGGATCCGACTGAAGTTGAAGTTCCAGCTGTTGTCGACCTGATCATGGAGGTCTTGGTTATCACTCCCGTCTGGACAGAACCGTACATCACGTACATCCTAAGGAAAGAACTCCCAGAAGACGAAGAAGAGGCTCGACAGATCGTCCGTCAATCCAACGCCTTTACAGTCATAAAGGGACAGTTATATAGAGAAAGCGCGACTGGGGTCGGCCAGAAGTGTATTACACCAGAAGAAGGTCAGATGATCCTTAACGATATCCACTCGGGGACCTGTGGTCATCATGCGTCCTATCGGACCATTGTGGCTAAAGCATACCGAGCGGGGTTCTACTGGCCAAGAGCCAATGAGATGGCCAAAGAGATAGTCGACAAATGTGAAGGATGTCAGTATTACTCCAATATGCCGCACAAGCCCGCGTCAGTCCTGAAAACCATTCCACTCGTCTGGCCTTTCGCTGTTTGGGGGTTGGACATGGTTGGACCATTGAGAACAGGCAGGAGCGGCTTCACTCATGTGCTGGTAGCAGTCGATAAGTTCACCAAATGGATTGAAGCCAAGACTATCAAGAATCTTGATGCTTGCACCACTATCAGTTTCATCAGAGAGTTGATATTCAGATATGGAGTTCCACACGGCATCATCACCGACAACGGGTCAAACTTCGATTCCGACAAATTCAGGGCCTTTTGCGCCTCTCAGGGCACTCGGGGCGACTATGCTTCGGTCGCTCACCCCCAGTCGAATGGGCAAGCAGAAAGGGCAAACGGCCTAATTCTCAAAGGACTAAAACCCTGATTGATGCGCGATCTCAAGCACGCAGCAGGTGCATGGGTCGACGAGCTTCCATCAGTCCTTTGGGGATTGAGGACAACCCCGAATCGATTGACCGGAAGAACCCCATTCTTTCTGGTCTACGGAGCCGAGGCAGTCTTACCGAGTGACCTGCTTCACAACGCTCCCAGAGTCGAGCTCTACTCAGAAGATGAAGTAGAACAAGCCCGGCAGGACGCAGTCGACCTCCTAGAAGAAGAAAGAGAAATGGCCTTGATTCGATCGACCATCTATCAGCAAGACCTACGTCGATTCCATGCCAGAAACATGAAGAGCCGAGCCTTCCAAGAAGGAGACTTTGTCGGTGTTCCGGGAATGGGGGTCCCCAGACTTGCCTGCCTGCGGCCTGCGGCGTGGCTCAAAAGGGGGCCCAGTGCGGCCCATCTTCACCAACACAAACCCAAGATCCTCGCGAGGGGCCAAGCCTCGCGGGGCGGACGACGCGGAGCTTCCTCAGGCACGGCCTCGTCAGGCTGGCTTACGAGGAGGCGGAGAGATCAAGGTGAGGTACCTCACGAGGTGCCCGTGACGCAAGCCATGACGACCGAGGGCGCCAGGCGGGTGCCAGCCCGCGCAGTGTCCTCCTTCCCTCTTTGGTGCAAGGGGGGCAAGCGCAGCCGCGGAGTACCGAGGCGTCAGGCAAAGGTTGCCATTTCGGTGCAACGAGACCAAGACCAGGAGGACTACGAGACGGAGGTCAACGTGGAGCCCAAGACGGCGTCATCACCAGAGCTTTGCGCAGGCGAAGACTACTTTTTTCAGGGTAGCTTGTACTAGCTGTCCCCCTTCAAATTAGCCCGCCATTGTTGGCTCCCTTCCCGCTCGATATTTGGGAAGAGGACCAGGTGTAGGATCGAAGTATGTCTAGAGGGGGGGTGATTAGACTACTTGACCAAATAAAAACTTAACCTTTTCCCAATTTTATTTCTTGGCAGATTTTAGCTATTTTAGGATAAGTCAAGCAATCATCACACAATTCAAGCAAGCATGCAAAGAGTATATTGGCAGCGGAAAGTAAGGCATGCAACTTGCAAGAATGTAAAGGGAAGGGTTTGGAGAATTCAAACGCTATTGGAGACACGGATGTTTTTCCCGTGGTTCGGATAGGTGGTGCTATCCTACATCCACGTTGATGGAGACTTCAACCCACGAAGGGTAACGGTTGCGCGAGTCCACACAGGGCTCCACCCAAGGGTAACGGTTGCGCGAGTCCACACAGGGCTCCACCCACGAAGGGTCCACGAAGAAGCAACCACCCACAAAGGGTCCACGAAGAAGCAACCTTGTCTATCCCACCATGGCCATCGCCCACGAAGGACTTGCCTCACTAGCGGTAGATCTTCACGAAGTAGGCGATCTCCTTGCCCTTACAAACTCCTTGGTTCAACTCCACAATCTTGTCGGAGGCTCCCAAGTGACACCTAGCCAATCTAGGAGACACCACTCTCCAAGAAGTAACAAATGGTGTGTAGGTAATGAACTCCTTGCTCTTGTGCTTCAAATGATAGTCTCCCCAACACTCAACTCTCTCTCATAGGATTTGGATTTGGTGGAAAGAAGATTTGAGTGGAAAGCAACTTGGGAAGGCTAGAGATCAAGATTCATATGGTAGGAATGGAATGTCTTGATCTCAACACATGAGTAGGTGGTTTTCTCTCAGAACATATGAGTAGGAATGGTGTGTGTGTTCTGATGGCTCTCTCACTTAATGAGAAGGAGGTGGAGGGGTATATATAGCCTCCACACAAAATCCAACCGTTACACACAATTTACCAATCTCGATGGGACCGAATCAGAAAACTCGGTCTGACCGAAGTAGTAAACCTAGTGACCGTTAGGAATTTCGGTGGGACTGACATGCAACTCGGTAGGACCGATTCGGTTAGGGTTTGGGCATAACATAATCTCGGTGAGACCGATTACACAAACTCGGTGAGACCGAATTTGGTAATTAGCTAACCAGAGAGTTGGTCAGGCAAACTCGGTGGGACCGATTTGCTCTTTCGGTGAGACCGAGTGGAACTCGGTGAGACCGAAAAGTTACAAAGGGGAAACACTGAGTTTACGTTGCAATCTCGGTGGGACCGATTCGCTCTTTCGGTGGGACCGAAAAGTTACGAAAGGGAAACAGAGAGTTTGCAACCCCATCTCGGTGACCGAGATCCCTATCGGTAGAACCGAATTGCTAGGGTTTGGCAGTGGCTAATGACAAGTGAAACTCGGTGGCGCCGGATAGGAAAAATTGGTAGGACCGAGTTTGGCTTAGAGTTTAGGTCATATGTGGATATGGGAAAGTAGTTGAGGGTTTTGGAGCATATCATTAAGCACATGAAGCAAGAGGCTCATTAAGCAACACCTCATCCCTCCTTAATAGTATTGGCTTTTCCTAAAGACTCAATGTGATCTTGGATCACTAAAATATAAAATTAAGAGTCTTGAGCTTTTGAGCTTGAGCCAATCCTTTGTCCTTAGCATTTTGAGGGTTCCACTTTCATATCCGTGCCATGCCAATCATTGAGCTTTCCTGAAATAATCATCTTGGAATCGCATTAGCTCAATGAGCTATATGTTGTTATGAATTACCAAAACCACCTAGGGATAGTTGCACTTTCAATCTCCCCCTTTTTGGTAATTGATGACAACATATAGATCAAAGCTTTGACAAATGATAATAAGCATGAAATATATCGTCGCTTTGAGAAGTATGTGATAAGTAAGAGCTCCCCCTAAATTTGTGCATATTTAAAATTTGCTTTGGACTGCAAATGCACAAAGAGTTAGAGTCTTGGCTTACTCTTCCATGTCACATACATCTTGGTGGAGCGCTCAAAATGATAAGAATGAAATACATGCACTCATCACCAAGAATAGTGAATGATCACAAACGATAGATAGAATGATAATATTTAAGCAAGCATTAAGCAAACATTAAGTGTAGCTTATGATCAAACACATGATCATCGATGTCTCACAAATAATGACGTAGTATCAAGCACTCAAAAGCAGAAAAGGTTCGAAAAACCACCAAATAAAGCAAGAGATAAAAGCAACACACTCTCTCTCTCGAAGCCTACGATCTATACATCTTCTCCCCCTTTGGCAACAAGTTACCAAAAAGTTCCTAGAAAATTCATAGCACTAGATCGACGCTCAGGCTTGATCTTCAGGTGGTGGTGGAGTCCGGATCGCTCAAAGGACGAAGGCTTCTGTAGATGTTGAAGTAGTCGCTGGAGTTTGAGCTGAAGTAGACGCTGGAGCTGAGGCTGTAGCTGGTGCTGAAGTAGCGGCTCTGGTGTTAGCAACTGGCACGGTAGACGACCTCGGGCCTCGTGGCACTCTAGAAAAAGCATGAGTCGTGGTCCTGCCTCTCCTCTCATTCATGTCCTCCTGGAGCTGCTCCACTACAGACTGAACTTCCGTTACTTTGACATCCAAGTCATAGAACTTCTGTTCCATGATCCTCTCTAGGCTCTGCTGATTCTTAGTGAGGTTGGCCAGACTTTGCTCAATTCTCAGCGTGGATGTAATCAAGTAACCAAGCTGCTCTTGTTTGGTCTTCAAAAAGTACTCAGATGCCTCCTCTTGAGTAGGCATCTTGGCAGCTTTCTCCTTCCTCGCCTTCTCCTTCTTTGCAAATGCTTGAGCAGACGATGGCTCGTTCTCAGTCATCACAACTTCATTGTCCTCGAAATCTGGACGGATGGGCAGGTGTTCCTTATCCAACAAATATACGCCCGTGCCCATCTTGGAGTTGATGAGCTCCTGAATCTGAGGGGCATATCCACAGCTCCTCTTTTGATCTGCTGCAGTCCTCTTAATTGTTTCCACTATGAGGCTCATGACTTTGAATTTCTGAGGCACATCAAACACATGTAGCAAGTTGATAGCATGGCCTCTGATCATCTTGTGATCTCCAGACTTGGGCAGAAGGGTGTGCCTAAGGATCTAGTTGATCGTAGGCAGTCCTGATAGCAGATAATGCACTGAGCCAAATTTGAACGTGTCAAGTGCCTCATTCGGAATCTCCTTGTACATGTTGGACATGGAGTTATGGTCCATCTTCTTCTTGGCATAGATATCCAAGTCATCTGCTTGCTCCTCTGGGGCATTGATTAGCTTCGCCCATTCCTCAACAGTAGAGTGGTACCTTGTACCTTCTGACATCCATGTGATCCTGCCATCCGGATAAAAGTGAGCTGTGGAGTAGAATTGCATGATAAGTTCCTCGTTCCACTTTGTGAGCTTCTGCCTAACAAAGTCAGCTACTCCACAAGCTATGAAGCTGTCTTGCACTCCAGGATAGTGCTCCTCATTCTCCTTGATATATGTCCAATCAACCCATCGCATATCACAGACAATGGGCTTCTTATCTAGCAGCACAGTCTCATAGAAATCCTGCTGCTCTTTGGTATGAAACATGTAGTCCACTGCAGTCCTTCTCCTTGAAGCATATGGATCTACTTCTCTCCATTTCCTGAGCCCTGAGTCTCTCCTGAGCTTCATATCCTCAGCCACAGGATGAGCATCGTTGTGGTCTGGGATCTTGGGCTTGAGCTTCCGAAGGACATTCTCTTCCTCATCCTCAGCAACAGTCTCAGGCACTAGGGCCTTGTTCTTCTCAGTGGCTGGGATGCTTCTTGTGTTTCACTTTGGTGCACTCTTAGGCTTAGATGCAGCCTTAGGTGCTTCCTTGGGCTTGGATGCAGCTCCCCCTGATCTTATGGCATCTCCCATAAGTTTGGCTGCCTTGGGCGCTGGTGCAGCTGCCTCTTCTTCCTCATCCTCTTCTACCATGATGGAGGCCTTCCCAAGCACTCTAGCCACAGTCTTCTTCACTCTTTCTTTCCTTTTGTTGCCCTCAGCTACAGCTGGCTCTTGGGAAGTGGGCTTCTCAGTTGAGGCTCTAGCCTTTGACATGGGCTGCCTGCCTGTTGGCCTTTTGATTTTCAGGCCTGGCTTTGAGCCTTGAGCTGGCTCAACTCTCTTGGAAGTGGCCTCTTCCTCTGCCACATAGTCCTCATCTTCAGAATCTGAGGTTCTCTTCTTTCTTTGTCTAGTGGCCGCTTTAGGCAGGTTGCTGGGTGTGCTCCTGCTGCCATCATCTGAGGAACTTGAGGGGCTAGTGCCCTCACTCAACTGCACTTGCTGCTCTGACAAGTTTTGGCTGTCACTCTGGTCTGACATGATGCAAACTGACTGCTGACCCTGTGAATAGATTATAGAGGAGATAGAGTGGATGAGCATCACAAAATGCAGAGATTTTTGCAAAAAGAATGATCCAAAAACTTAGTTTTAGTTTCCCACTGAAATCATCTCGGATCTACCGATTTTCAAACTCGGTGATACCGAAGCAGTTTTGGAACCTAAACTAGTGAACTCGGTAGGACCGAGTCACAGTTCGGTGGCACCGAGGCTGCTAGGGTTTCACAGAGTTCCAAAATCGGTCACACCGATAAGTAATTCTCGGTCAGACTGAGTCTCACTTGTGCAATGGCATAAGCCAAATCGGTGGGACCGAGTTTTTCAACTCGGTGGGTCCGAGATGGTTTCTGCGGAAACCTAAACCTAGAATTTTCGAATCAAACCTAATCTATGAGCATTTTGACTGGATAGAAGTTTATCAAACGTGGCTAGAAACAGTATGATCACAATGTGCTAGGAATCAGATCGAGGAATAGCACAAAAATCAAGTCCATACCCTAGTTCGGCGGGGACTTGCTACGGCGGCAACGGCGGGGAAGAATTCCCATTGACGGCAACGGAGACCAGCGACAGGAGGCTGCTGGCGGCGAGAAGACGATCCGGAGACCTCGAGGGCAGAGCAGGCTATCGCGCGGGCGAAGGGGTTCGGAGAAATTTCCAAATTTTGCCCGTGACTATATATAGCCCGACCCTGTCGGTGTGACCGAGTGGAACAACTCGGTGGCACCGAGATTCATAACTGCGTGCAGTTACTGAAACTCGGTGTGACCGAAAGGTTCAAATCGGTTGCACCGAGATCGAAAACCTAGATCAACTTAATGATCTTGGTAGGACCGAAAGTGGAGTATCGGTCAGACCGAGAATCATAAAGAGGTTTTGGAAGTTTAAGTCTATGACGAATCGGGGACTACGAGCGCTCCTCACACAGAGTGGTTCGAATCTGACTTGATCAAATTTTGTGATGCAGCATGAATAGAGTTTGAGATGAGAAAAGCATAGATAGCTAGAGGAGGTTCTTAGGCATTCTTGTCCATCCACTTGGCAAAAGAGGATAAAGCCAAACAGTCAAAACAACAAGTGGATGTCCTCGAATGAGTAAATTATGCAACCAGCATGCTCACACAATAAGATGGCAAATGAAATATGTGGCAAGGCATGCACAACCAATTCTAGCATCTATCATGCAATTTGCGATGACTAGGTCATCTATATATGAGTATATTGACTTAGGAGTCAAGTGAGAACACTTGATCGTAGGTCATACTCATCGTTTAAGCTCAAGTGGGGTTACCACTTTTACATAAAGCATTGTTTTGTTCACATCTTTAGAGTTGCTTTAGCTCAAGTCTTAGAGTAAAGCTCCCCCTAGATGTGATATCCCCCCTAAGAGGGATGAACTAACCTTGGGTTTTGTCGGTGATGACTTCATGTAGATATTGAAGATGTGGATGTTCAATGTTGATGTAGATCTCTTGGAGCTATCCATTTGAGTGAATTGCACTTTCAATACCAACATGGGTTAGTCCCACAAGGAACAAACAAGGATATCCATAGACATAGAGTGATGCACACAAAAGATGATGTCCATGAAAACTTTTAGGTTACCTTGTCCCTTGTCTTACCAACAAGAGGGTTTGTGACTCCTTGAACTAGTGCAAGATGTGGAAGTTGATTGCACTTGTTCTTGCCAAAATGATAAGAGTGAAGTATGTTGGCAGAGTCACCCTCAAGAATTCTCTAGTTCTTCTTCTTTTGGATCCACATCATCTTGATGGGAATCCTTGGAGTTGTAGTCGTACTTGATGAAGTGGAACTTGAAGTAGTCTTGGGAATCCACTTGACTAAGGTCTTTGGAGCTTCTTCAAATGCATCAATTTCCTCTTGAAGCTTGTCCTTGCCTTTTTGCTCGTAGTCTTGTGGTGGAAGATCATCTTGAGCTTGTGTCCCCTTGAAAGAAGTATACTTCTCTTGTTGAGGGACAAACTTCGTCTTGGGGTATTGATCTTCTTCCCATTCAACTCCATTGGCATTGAACTTTCGTTCAAAACTAACACCTTGATTCTTCCGGTGCATTCCTTGCTTGCGCACAATTTCCTCGAATTTCTTACTCCCGGCAAGGCTCTTGTACACTCCTTTCTCTATAATTCCCTTCAATAAGCTATTTTCTTGCTCAAGTGTAACTTGGCTAAGAGAGTTATTTGTGGAATCAAGAGAACTACTAGAAGCAACAATATTGGATTTAGCATGATCATTGTTACTACTAGAGGAAGAATCTTTCTTGTTACTAGACTTGACTTGAGGCATGTAAGTGGATAAGAGTAAACGCTTGGCAATGTAAGAAGAACTTTTCTTGCGGAGATCATCATTGATTGCCTTTAAGAACTCATGCTCTTGCTCAAGATTGAGCTTTTCAAAGCGTAGTTTCTCATGAGCTCTTAAAAGTTCTCGGTGATCTTCGAAGATAGTGTCATGAGCTAACTTAAGAGTTTTTAGTTCTTTAGTTAGAGCCTCAATCTTCTCCTTATCATTGTCACTCGTTTTATCTTGATTAGCATGATTAATTGGTCTTTCATCATAGTATTCATCACTAGAGTTTTCACCAAGCAAATCATCACCTAACAAGTCATCTTCATCACTATTGAAATCAACATACTCGGGATGTGTTACCTTAGGACCTTTGGCCATGAAGCATCTTCCAATTCCTTCATTTGGTGAGTCAAATATGTCGTAGGAGTTGGTTGACACAAGTGCTAGACCGGCAACACCTTCATCTTGAGTATCTTCGGAGTCGGAGTGATAACTTCTCTCGGAGTGGCTGTCGGAGTCGGAGCCGGATACCCATTCACCAACATGAGCTTGATGTCTTCGTCTTGTATAGCTCTTTGATGGTTTTTCCTTCCTTTCCGAATCCTTGCTTCTCCGTGAGTATCTTCGTTCATAACGATCATCTCTACTCCTTCTCTCTCTTGGTGGTGATCCTTTGCTTCTTGTTTTTGGAGAATCTTCTCTTCTCTTGTAGGGAGCCGTACACTCATTGGAATAGTGTCCGGGTCTTCCACAGTTGTAACAGTTTCGCTCTCGACTAGAAGACCTTTTGTCATTGTAGGACCTTGACTTGGAGCTTCTATCTTTGCTTCTACTCTTGTAGAACTTGTTGAAGTTCTTCACCATTAAGCTCAATTCTTCATTGAAGTCTTGTTTCTCACTTGATGATGTAGGGGCTTCACATGAGGCTTTATAGGCACCACTTGATTTGTTGTGAAGTTCCTCTTTATCCTTAAGTGACATCTCATGAGAAACAATTCTTCCAATCACCTCCGTTGGCTTGAGATCTTTGTAATTGGGCATCATTTGGATCAATGTGCACACGGTATCATATTTTCCATCCAAGGCTCTTAGGATCTTCTTGATGATGAATCTATCGGTCATCTCTTCACTTCCTAAGCCGGCAATCTCATTTGTGATGAGAGCAAGCCTAGAGTACATTTCAGCTACACCTTCACCATCCTTCATTTTGAACTTTTCAAGTTGGCTTTGAAGCACATCCAACTTGGATTCCTTGACGGAGTCGGTACCTTCGTGCATATATATCAAAATGTCCCAAATTTCCTTTGCATTCTCAAGGCGGCTGATTTTGTTGAATTCTTCGGGGCACAATCCGTTGAAGAGAATATCACAAGCTTGAGCATTGTATTGCAACATCTTCAACTCATCTGCGGTAGCTTCACGGTTTGGTTCTCTCCCATCAAAGAAGTCACCTTGCAAACCAACACACACAATAGCCCAAACGGCGGGGTTATGTCCAAGAATATGCATTTTCATTTTATGCTTCCAACTAGCAAAATTAGTACCATCAAAGTAAGGACCTCTACGGTGATAATTTCCCTCGCTAGACGCCATACTCTCCTAGGTTGTGAAACCAAGGCTATGACCACCAAAAGCTATGGAGATCAAGCAAACGGAGACCAAGGCTCTGATACCACTTGTAGGATCGAAGTATGTCTAGAGGGGGGGTGATTAGACTACTTGACCAAATAAAAACTTAACCTTTTCCCAATTTTAGTTCTTGGCAGATTTTAGCTATTTTAGGATAAGTCAAGCAATCATCACACAATTCAAGCAAGCATGCAAAGAGTATATTGGCAGCGGAAAGTAAGGCATGCAACTTGCAAGAATGTAAAGGGAAGGTTTGGAGAATTCAAACGCTATTGGAGACACGAATGTTTTTCCCGTGGTTCGGATAGGTGGTGCTATCCTACATCCACGTTGATGGAGACTTCAACCCACGAAGGGTAACGGTTGCGCGAGTCCACACAGGGCTCCACCCAAGGGTAACGGTTGCGCGAGTCCACACAGGGCTCCACCCACGAAGGGTCCACGAAGGAAGCAACCACCCACAAAGGGTCCACGAAGAAGCAACCTTGTCTATCCCACCATGGCCAACGCCACACAGGACTTGCCTCACTAGCGGTAGATCTTCACGAAGTAGGCGATCTCCTTGCCCTTACAAACTCCTTGGTTCAACTCCACAATCTTGTCGGAGGCTCCCAAGTGACACCTAGCCAATCTAGGAGAACACCACTCTCCAAGAAGTAACAAATGGTGTGTAGGTAATGAACTCCTTGCTCTTGTGCTTCAAATGATAGTCTCCCCAACACTCAAACTCTCTCCTCAATAGGAATTTGGGATTTGGGTGGAAAAGAAAGATTTGAGTGGAAAGCAACTTGGGAAGGCTAGAAGATCAAGATTCATATGGTAGGAATGGAATGTCTTGGTCTCAACACATGAGCAGGTGGTTCTCTCTCAGAACATATGAGTTGGAATGATGTGTGTGTTCTGATGGCTCTCTCAACGAATGAGAAAGAGGTGGAGGGGTATATATAGCCTCCACACAAAATCCAACCGTTACACAGTTTTCCAATCTCGGTGGGACCGAATCAATAAACTCGGTCGGACCGAAAATGTAAACCTAGTGACCGTTAGAGATTTTCGGTGGGACTGACATGCAACTCGGTAGGACCGATATGGTTAGGGTTTGGGCATAACGTAATCTCGGTGAGACCGATTACACAAACTCGGTGAGACCGAATTTGGTAATTAGCTAACCAGAGAGTTGGTCAGGCAAACTCGGTGGGACCGATTTGCTCTTTCGGTGAGACCGAGTGGAACTCGGTGAGACCGAAAAGTTACAAAGGGGAAACACTGAGTTTACATTGCAATCTCGGTGGGACCGATTCGCTCTTTCGGTGAGACCGAAAAGTTACGAAAGGGAAACAGAGAAGTTTGCAACCCCATCTCGGTGAGACCGAGATCCTTATCGGTAGAACCGAATTGCTAGGGTTTGGCAGTGGCTAATGACAAGTGAAACTCGGTGGCGCCGGATAGGAAAAATCGGTAGGACCGAGTTTGGCTTAGAGTTTAGGTCATATGTGGATATGGGAAAGTAGTTGAGGGTTTTGGAGCATATCATTAAGCACATGAAGCAAGAGGCTCATTAAGCAACACCTCATCCCTCCTTAATAGTATTGGCTTTTCCTAAAGACTCAATGTGATCTTGGATCACTAAAATATAAAATTAAGAGCCTTGAGCTTTTGAGCTTGAGCCAATCCTTTGTCCTTAGCATTTTGAGGGTTCCACTTTCATATCCGTGCCATGCCAATCATTGAGCTTTCCTGAAATAATCATCTTGGAATCGCATTAGCTCAATGAGCTATATGTTGTTATGAATTACCAAAACCACCTAGGGATAGTTGCACTTTCACCAGGGCCTCTATAAATAGGATCAGCCACCCGCAAGATACATGGACACACACAAAGAAAGGGGCGGAAGGTTTGGAAGGATAAAGAGAGAGAGAGAGAGAGAGAGAGAGAGAGAGAGAGAGAGAGAAGGGCAACGGAGCTCCTCCCCGAAGTTCATCGCCCCAACCAAGAATAGACCCTCGCGAGGATGTTCTTCCTTGTATTGTTCACCATCATCAGCCCAAGAGGCAATCCACCACACCACACACTAGAGTAGGGTATTACACCACAACGGTGGCCCGAACCAGTATAAACCCTGTGTCTCTTGTGTCGTTCTTTCCTTAGTTTAGATCCTAGTAAGGCGGAGGGGTGCAGGTAGGTAGGAGGCGAAATCTCCGCGCGCACCCTAGTGTTCGAACCTCAAGGGTCTGCCGGAACCCGAAATCCGACATTTGGCGCGCCAGGTAGGGGTGCGCCGGGATTCGTCTTCCACCACCCCGTTCTCCTCCGACCATCACGCCCATGTCTGACGCTCGTCGGGCCCGCGCCGAGCGCCGGGCCGCGCTCGCTTCCCGCGTCGCCCAGACGGCCCCTGTCGGCGGGCGTCCTCGCCATTCCCCATCACCTGCCGTCAATGCCGCCACCGGCCCGGTGGGGGACGAGCGGCAAGCATCGTCCCAGCATCCGTCCGTGCGGCAAGACGGCCGCACCGCAACTCCCTCGCTCACCCCAGCTGGTTCTTCGTCCCGCGCGCTCCGCGCGCCCATGGAGGCTCGAGCTGCACTCATCGCGGTGAACGAGCTCCTGCGCTACCGCCCCGTCGATGACGTCTACGAAGAATGGCTCGACCGCGTCGCCGAGCTCGTCCGCGCCGCAGGGGGCTCTCCTGCGCCGTCCGTTCCGCTACACCGCACCCCGCCCCGCGCGGGCGATGAAGCTCCGGCGGCGCCCCGACCGCCTCCTCCTCAGGAAGGCGCCATGGATCCAAGGCGCGTGGCCCCTGGGCGAAACCCACTCCGTCAGGCGCCAGCGCAGCATGAGCAGAGCTATCAAGAAGTCCCTCGCCCGCAAGAAGCTGCCCGGGCGCTCCCTGCTCCAGCACGTCGCGACCATGCTCCTGCTCCTGCGCGTCAAGACCCCGTGCTGCTCCCAGCTGCAGCGTGTGGGGACATGCAATACCAAGCTCCCCGTCATCCAAGGCCTCCCGTGGCCACAGCAGGCTGCCGCGCCTTCACCGCCGAGCTACACAGCGTCGCGTGGCCCGGCAAGTTCAAGCCGGACTTGCCTCCTCGCTACGACGGACGGCTGACCCTGCGGAGTTCCTCCAGCTCTACGAGCTGGGCATCGAAGCTACCAACGGAGACGAGAAGGTCATGGCGAACTGGTTCCCCATGGCACTCAAGGACGGGGCCCGCACCTGGCTCCTGAACCTGGCTCCAAGCACGATCTGCACCCGCTTCATCGCCAACTTCCAAGGCACTCGCGACCGGCCACCCGCCATAAGCGACATGCGCCGCATCAAGCAACAGCCCGGGGAGACCCTGCAGAAGTACATCCAGCGCTTCAACAATGCACGCCTCAAGATTCCCAAGGTGACCGAGGAGGCCATCATCTTGGCCTTCTCCGACGGCGTGCGCGACGTCAAGATGAAGGAGGAGCTGGCGATGCATGAAGACCTGTGCACCTCCTTGGAGCTGTTCAACCTGGCAACCAAGTGCGCCAGGGCCGAGGAAGGGCGTCTCTCCCTCCTCGAGCTGCCTGCCGCGGACCCAGAAGAGAAGAAGCCCAAGGCCAAGGATGTGAATAGCAAGGGGGCTGCCGTGCTCGCGGCAGAACCAGACACCAAGCGAGGCAGAGATCAGCCAGAACCTTCCAAGGGCGGCCGGTACTATGTGTACCACGACCTCCACACCCACAACACCAACGAATGTCAAGAGCTCCGAGCCGTGCGAGAAGGAAGGGTCGGCCGTCGCCCTGACCGCAGTGACCGGGGCTACGGCCGAGGAGGAGGAAGGAACGCAGGACGCTGGGAAGACCGTGGCCCACGCCAAGGGTGGCACGACCAACCTCGCGAGGATCGCTGGCAAGAGCCGCCTCGCGAGGGAGGCTGGAGAGATCAGCCTCGCGAGGGGGACTGGAGGGGTTAGCCTCGCGAGGATCGCCCGCAGGGCAACGCAGGTCTCCTACCGCTGCCGCTGCAGCCATGGAGGAACGAGGACCGCCACCAGGACGAGGGGACTGGGGGCTTCCAGGAGCCGCGCGTGATCGCCTGCATCCTGGGCGGGGCGCAAGCCCCAGCCTCTCAGCGCATCTTCAAGCAGTTCGCCCGCGAAGTGAACGCAGTCCTCCCCAAGCTCGAAGCCACGCGCCCTCTCAGGTGGTCGGCGTGCGCCATCACGTTCAGCTCAGCAGATCAGCTCAAGTGTGCGGCTAGAGCCGGAGTTCTCCCGATGCTTTGTTCCCCAATCATCAGCAATGTGGTGGTCACCAAGACCCTCATCGATGGTGGGTCAGGGCTCAACGTCCTGTCCGTGGAAACATTCAACAACCTCCAAGTGCCCTACATCCAGCTTCAGCCAACCAAGCCTTTCTCCGGTATCACCGACGGCTCCACGGTCCCGATTTGGTAGGTCCGCCTCCCTATCACCTTCGGGGCACGCGACAACTACCGCACCGAGCTCATCGACTTCGACGTCGCTCACATTCGCCTGCCGTACAACGCCATCCTTGGGTACCCAGCACTGGTCAAGTTCATGGCCGTAACTCACCACGGCTACAACGTCCTCAAGATGCTAGGAAGTGGCGGAGTCATCACGGTGCCCTGTGAAGAGAAGGATGCGGTGTGTTCCCTAGAACGAGCCTTTCAGGCCGCGTAACTGGAAGACCCAGATCATGGAAGCAGGAGGCCTCCCGAGACAGCCCCTAAGAAGAAGAAGACATCGTCCGGCCCGACCACTCAGGAAACAGGCCCCTCTGGGCCCGCGCCTGCCCAGGGGGAGCCTCCTTCCATCGCATAGGAAAGCGCGCCCGGCGCCCTCCTCAGGCAGGGCTCGGGGGCTCTCCCCTGGAGGGCCACCGACCTAGCTAGGGTCACGAGGGAGGCGCTTGGGCACCACATAGAGGCGTGTTTCAAAGCATGTTTCCCTCAGGAAGGAGCAAGGCAAGGAGATCCAGACCCTCAGGAGTTCGTCAGCAAGGCCATTCAGGAGCTACAGGAGTCAAGGATCATGAAAGGCGGCTGCTGCCTGCCAGCAGTGGCTCCCCATCCACGCGAGGATGGTGGACTGCGCGTCTGCATCGACATACCGGGGCTCAACCGAGCCGCCTCTCTGGAGCGCCTATGGCCCTCGCGAGTGGGGCGCTGCGGAGGCCCACCCCACAACTACGTTCGCATGCCTTACGGCCTGCCGAGCGTGGCTGACGCGTACCAGCGCCTCATGAGGGGCATCATGGAGGCACGAGAGGCCAGGCGTTCTGCTGCCCTGGCAGGGATGGAGATGGCCCGCGAGGAGCTGCCAGCGCCTCCGGAGCCTCCTGACGCCCCTGGGCCTGGGGGCTCGTGAGGATCGGCTCCCGCAGCCCACCGAGCCTGCTACATCAATGCTCCTTCGTCCTCAACATCATCAGGTGACACCTTTCTGGTTTTATTTCCAGCTGGGAGCGCCCCTCCCAGGGCTGCATTATTCCCAGGCCGCGTGGGTCCGTCCCTACGGCGTGTATCCCTTTTTATTCTATGTTGTTAGCTTACCTTGTTCGGGGCGCCCCTCAGGCCGCATGATCCCCAAGCCGCTCGGGCCAGGCCCAGTGGCATGTATCCCATTTGCATTTATTTCCGATTATGCGTTAAACCCACCATGCTTGATTATTTGATGACGGTCCACGGCACCTCTTCTTCTCCATGCCGACCACTTGCACGTTAAAGGGGGGGGGTACCTGAGCATCGCGACTCAGGGCTCTTACTGGCTCTCCAGCCCTCACCCTCTGGCCTTGTCCATGGCATCGCGACCTGGCATACCAGCGACGGCTGAGACCAGCTCGAGGGCCGGGACCCGAGGACGTAGAGTGCCGATATCTAACCAAATTTGCAGGAATGCATCACAAGATAAGGCCCAGTGCCAGGCGCAACCCGCCTAGAGGTAGGGCCCCATGAGTCCCGCGCTGGCTCACGGGTGCCCAGATACACCTCACCAGGCCCTACCGTGCCAGCCACGTGTCAGGGCGGGGCCGTACACGCCCCGGGGGCTCCTCCCGGAGGGGGGCCCCCCTCCCACGTACCAGTGGAAGCACCATGCTCCACGCTGGCTGACGACACTGCCGAGGAGCGGCTATGCCCGTACACATCCAATTACTGCGGCCTCCCCCGTCCCACGCGCTTCCCAAAATTCGGATCCCACGAAATCCGCGGGCAGCAAACAACTTGTCAGACCAAAGATCTCCTCCGCACCGTCACTCAGAACCTTACAAGTAAAGAAATTCACTCGACAAAGAATTAGGAATGGATCAAGGCGACTGAAAAGGAAGTTGCTGTCATCACTCAGGTCCGTTGATCCGAAACAAGATACGCTCACGACATGAGAAACGAGTCAGAGAAGTTCTCAACTCCTTCCACAGTCAAACCTCGATCCATTCGGGGGCTAATGATGAAGCTATGTACCTAGGGTAGGGTCATGGACCTGTCCTAACTGCCCTACCCAAGGACATCTCTAAAAGAAATCATCTTTCAATCGACTTGAAGGTGTTCCACTCGACAGACTCGAAGACACTCGACCAAGAAGCAATCACTCGACCAAGATCCAATCACTCGACGGCCAGGAGACCTAAAGTCACTCCTCACGCTAACGGTCGGTCATTAAATAGCTTTTATGGTCATCATAGCACTTTATTACTAGCGTTACCAGTAACGCCCTGCCTTAATGTATATTGAACCCTTTGTAACGTGGGCTGGTCGGGGTCCTGGCGCACTCTATATAAGCCACCCCCCTCCTCCGAGACAAGGGTTCGCACCTCTGTAACTCATACTCACATAATCTAGTCGACCGCCTCTGGGCTTCGAGACGTAGGGCTATTACTTCCTCCGAGAAGGGCCTGAACTCGTAAACCTTGTGTGCTTACAACTTCTCCATAGCTAAGATCTTGCCTCTCCATACTTACCCCCCTACACTACTGTCAGACTTAGAACCACGACACGCGTCACTGTCGCTCTCCATTAGCCGACACCGCAACAGCTCCCGCGCCACCACGTGCGCGGCTCTCATGTTTGCATGTTCCCGTCGTGTGTGTGGCGACCTCGCTGCTGCGTAGCTTGCGGATCTTGCGGCGGCCCGCGCACGCTGCGGTGTGAGGGTGGAAGGCATCGATCCGCGCCGCCCGTGTCCCGCGGTGTTCGGCGGTGTGCGGTCCATTTGGAGCGCGGAGTTGAGGTCTCCTTGGGCGGATGGTGCTGCCCTAACGGGCCAAGCAGCCCACTGGTTGATGTTGGTCCTCGGGTCGCCGGACATCGAGACCGCGGGGTGTTGGCAGATCAGCTGACAGAAAAGAGGCTTTAGAGCACCCCTACCTGGCATGCCAAATGTCGGATTACGGGTTCCGGCAAAACCCTTGAGGTTCGAACTCTGGGGTGTGCACGAAGATCTCTCTCCCCCTAGCTCACACTCTCGCAACAATCTCAAAGCCTAGCTTGCCAAACCCGAGGAACAAGTTACACAACAGTTTATATTGGTTCGGGCCACCGTTGCGGTGTAATACCCTACTCCAGTGTGGTGTGGTGGATTGCCTTGTAGGCTAGAGATGAACAAGTACAAGGGAAGAACAACCTCCTGAGGAGAGGCGTTCTTGAGCTCGGTGAGCTTGTGTGGTGGCCTTGGTCGAATGGATCCAGTCCCCTGGTGGTGGCTAGTCCTATTTATAGAGGCCCAGGTCCCCTCCCCAAATATTAGGCAGGAAGGGATCCCACAACGGCCAATTTGCAGGGGGACAACTAGTACAAGCCATCCTGACAAAAGGTGGTCTTCGCCTGCCAAAGGCTGCTGGTGGTGACGCCGTCGTGGGCTCCGTGATGACCTCCATCTTGCCGTCCTAGTGGTCTTAGTCTGGTTGCACCGATATGGAAACCTTTGCCTGATGCCTCGGGACTCCTCGCCTACGCTTGCCTCTTTAGCACCAAAGAGGAAAGTGGCACTCTGCGCCCGCTGGCGCCTGCCTGGCCTTGGTCGTCATGGCTCACGTCATGGAAACCTCACGAGGTGCCCCTCGCCTTGATCTCTCCGCTCCTTGCGAGCCAGCCTAGTGAGGCTGCCCCTGAGGAGGTCTTGTGTCGTCCGCCTCGCGAGGCTTGCCCCTCGCGAGGGTCTTGAGTGTTTGTTGATGAAGATGGGCTGTACCAGGCTGCTGATGGAGCCACGCCCTGGGACGCAGGCAGGCAAGTCTAGGTACCCCCGTTCCCAGGACACCGACAATATGCTTTGATCACACTATCAAAGCGTATATTCCAACTCCGAGATGCTTGCACCAGTCCATAAATGGTTCGCTGGAGCTTGCACACTTTGTTAGCACCTTTAGGATCGACAAAACCTTCTAGTTGCATCATATACAACTCTACTTTAAGATATCCATTAAGGAATGCAGTTTTGACATCCATTTGCCAAATTTCATAATCATAAAATGCGGTAATTGCTAACATGATTCGGACAGACTTAAGCATCGTTACGGGTGAGAAGGTCCCATCGTAGTCAACTCCTTAAACTTGTCGAAAACCTTTCGCAACAAGTCAAGCTTTGTAGAGAGTAACATTACCGTCAACGTCAGTCTTCTTCTTGAAGATCCATTTATTCTCAATGGCTTGCCGATCATCGGGCAAGTCAACCAAAGTCCATACTTTGTTCTCATACATGGACCCCGTCTCAGATTTCATGGCCTCAAGCCATTTCGTGGAACCTGGGCTCAACATCACTTCCTCATAGTTCGTAGGTTCGTCATGGTCAAGTAACATGACCTCTAGAACAGGATTACCGAACCACTCTGGTGCGGATCTTACTCTAGTTGACCTACAAGGTTTGGTAGTAACTTGATCTGAAGTTTCATGATCATCATCATTAGCTTCCTCACTGATTGGTGTAGGAATCATTAGAACTGATTTCTGTGATGAACTACTTTCCAATTCGGGAGAAGGTACAATTACCTCATCAAGTTCTAATTTTCTCCCACTCACTTCTTTCGAGAGAAACTCCTTCTCTAGAGAGGATCCATTCTTGGCAATGAAAATCTTGCCTTCGGATCTGTGATAGAAAGGTGTACCCAACAGTCTCCTTTGGGTATCCTATGAAGACACATTTCTCCAATTTGGGTTCGATCTTATCAGATTGAAGCTTTTTTGACATAAGCATCGTAGCCCCAAACTTTAAGAAACGACAACTTGGGTTTCTTGCCAAACCACAGTTCATATGGTGTCGTCTCAACAGATTTAGATGGTGCCCTATTTAACATGAATGCCGCCGTCTCTAAAGCATAAACCCAAAACGATAGCGGTAAATCAGTAAGAGACATCATAAATCGCACCATATCTAATAAAGTATGGTTACGATGTTCGGACACACCATTACGCTGTGGTGTTCTAGGTGGCGTGAGTTGCGAAACTATTCCACATTTTTTCAAATGAAGACCAAACTCGTAACTCAAATATTCACCTCCACGATCAAATCGTAGAAACTTTATTTTCTTGTTACGATGATTTTCCACTTCACTCTGAAATTCCTTGAACTTCTTAAATGTTTCAGACTTATGTTTCATCAAGTAGATATACCCATATCTGCTCAAATCATCTGTGAAGGTCGGAAAATAATGATACCCACCGTGAGCCTCAACACTCATCGGACCGCATACATCAGTATGTATTATTTCCAACAAGTCAGTTGATCGCTCCATTATTCCGGAGAACGGAGTCTTAGTCATCTTGCCCATTGATGACCCACAAGTGTAGGGGATCTATCGTAGCCTTTTCAATAAGTAAGAGTGTCGAACCCAATGAGGAGAAGAAGGAAATGATAAGCGATTTTCAGCAAGGTATTTTCTGTAAGCACTGGAATTATCGGCAACAGATAGTTTTGTGATAAGGTAATTGGTAACGGGTAACAAATAGTAAAAATAAATAAGGTGCAGCAATATGGCCCAATCCTTTTTGTAGCAAAAGACAAGCCTGGACAAACTCTTATATAAAGTAAAGCCCTCCTGAGGACACATGGGAATTATCGTCAAGCTAGTTTTCATCACGTTCATATGATTCGCGTTCGGTACTTTGATATTTTGATATGTGGGTGGACTGGTGCTTGGGTACTGCCCTTACTTGGACAAGCATCCCACTTATGATTAACCCCTATGGCAAGCATCCGCAACTACAACAGAAGTATTAAGGTAATTAGCCCCTTACGAAGCAACGCATAAACTAGGGTTTAAGCTTCTGTTACTCTAGCAACCCATCATCTACTTATTACTTACCAATGCCTCCCTCTAGGCCCAAATAATGGTGAAGTGTCATGTAGTCGACATTCACATATCACCACTAGAGGGATGACAACATACATCTCATCAAAATATCAAACGAATACCAAATTCACATGACTACTTATAGCAAGTATTCTCCCATGTCCTCAGGAACAAACGTAACTACTCACAAAGCATACTCATGTTCATAATCAGAGGGGTATTAATATGCATAATGGATCTGAACTTATGATCTTCCACCAAGTAAACCAACTAGCATCAACTACAAGGAGTAATCAACACTACTAGCAACCCACAAGTACCAATCTGAGGTTTGGAGACAAAGATTGGATACAAGAGATGAACTAGGGTTTCAGATGAGATGGTGCTGGTGAAGATGTTGATGGATATTGACACCCTCCCGTTGAGAGGATCGTTGGTGATGACGATGGTGATGATTTCCCCCTCCCGGAGGGAAGTTTCCCTAGCAGAGCAGCTCCGCCGGAGCCCTAGATTGGTTCCGCCAAGGTTCCACCTTGTGGCGGCGGAGTTTCGTCCCGTGAGGTTGCTTATGATTTTTTCCTCGATGAAAGACTCCATATAGCCAAAGATGGGCATCAGAGGGCCACCAGGGGGCCCACGAGGCAGGGGGCGCGCCCCCCACCCTTGTGGACGGTAGGTGGCCCCCTCTGGTACTTCTTTCACCCAATATTTTTTTATATATTCTGAAAATAATTCCCGTGGAGTTTCAGGACTTTTGGAGATGTGCAGAATAGATCTCTAACATTTGCTCCTTTTCCAGCCCAGAATTCTAGCTGCCGGCATTCCCCCTCTTCATCTAAACCTTGTAAAATAAGAGACAAAAGGCATAAGTATTGTGACATAATGTGTAATAACAGCCCATAATGCAATAAATATCCATATAAAAGCATGATGCAAAATGGACGTATCAACTCCCCCAAGCTTAGACCTCACTTGTCCTCAAGTGAAAGCCGAAATTGAAAAATATGACCACATGTTTAGAGATAGAGGTGTCGATAAAATAAAATACAGACATGAGGGCATCATGATCATTCTTAGAACATCAACATATATATTGTCATGTGATCTCTTATGCTAAAGTAACAATTCATTCACATACTCAAGTATGAATCATAAACATCATTGAAAACTAGCAAACTATAATCTCATCATTGAAGCAAGCAATTTATCATAACATAGGGAAGAGTCAATATAAGAGCTTCTCAGCAAGTCCACATACTCAACCATCATTTAGTCTTTCACAATTGCTAACACTCACACGATATTTATGGTTATGAAGTTTTAATTGGACACAGAGAAAGACAGGGGCTTATAGTTTTGCCTCCCAACTTTTGACCTCAAGGGTAATGTCAACGATAATAGTTCATGAAAACCCACATCCAATTAGGCATATATATATCAGGATATTTCCAACACATTTTTCTTGCCAAAGGATAAAATGTACAAAGGGAAGGTGAAGATCACCGTGAGTCTTGCATGAAGTATAAGAGCAGAATAGAAGATAGGCCCTTCGCAGAGGGAAGCAGAGGTTGTCATGTGCTTTTATGGTTGGAAATTTTAATGCGAAAGAACGTCACTTTATATTTCCACTTGTGATATGGACCTTTATTATGCAGTCCATCGCTTTTATTTCTTCCACATCACAAGATCGTATAAATCTTATTTTCTCCACACTAATAAATTATACATATTTAGAGAGCTATTTTTATTGCTTGCAACGATGACAACTTACTTGAAGGATCTTACTCAATCCATAGGTAGATATGGTGGACTCTCATGGCAACACTAGGTTTAAGGATATTTGGAAACACAAGTAGTATCTCTACTTGGTGCAAAGAATTTGGCTAGCAAGAGAGGGAAAGGCAAGCTCAACATGTTGGATGATCCATGACAATATAATTTATCTTAGATGTGAGAAAACATAACCCATTACGTTGTCTTCCTTGTCCAATGTCAGCTCTTTAGCATATCATACTTTAATGAGTGCTCACAATCATAAAAGATGTCCAAGATAGTATATTTATATGTGAAAACCTCTCTTTCTTTATTAGTTCCTATTAATTGCAACGATGACCAAAACTATGTTTGTCAACTCTCAACAACTTTTATTCATCATACTCTTTATATGTGAAGTCATTACTCTCCATAAGATCCATATGATCTCTTTATTTCTTTTTATTTCTTTTTTTATTCTATTCCCTCAAGATCATAGCAAAATAATCAAGCCCTTGACTCAACACTAATCTTTATTATATATAGCTCACGGACTCGATTACATAGAAGGATCATAAAGTAAAACTAAAGAACTAGATCATACTAAAAATTTATTCTACTAGAGCAAGATATTACCAAAAGGATCGAACTAAGAAAAACGGTAAAGATAAAAGTGATGGTGATACAATACCGAGGCACTCCCCCAAGCTTGGCAGTTGCCAAGGGGAGTGTCCATACCCGATGCCCAGTTCTTCTTTGTTGGTGAAGAAGGTGTTGGTGATGATGGATAGTCGCACATCGAGCGTAGGAGATCCTCCAATTTGCGGATAATGCCCTTGAGTACGATGATATGCTCCTTCAACAAAATATTTTTGCTTGTGAGATACTTGTTTTGAATGCGAGCTAACTCAATCATCTTGAAAGCTTCAATCTCCGTTGGGGTAAAGAGCTTGTGATGAGGTTGAAGGATGTCTTCTTCTACTACTGGCGGAACTTGATCCCCCATGGCCTTCTTGATCTCATCATCCTTGTTGATCTCTCCGGGCTCTTCTCTTCAGCTCTATCTTCATTAGCCAAGCATCATTGCCCTCATTATTGGAGGAGGAGGGATATGACATGATGCCTGGCCTTGAAAACCCTGGCAGAAAACAACTCGAAACAAAAACAGGAGGTATTTGCGTGATACGGTGGTCAAAGCCTTCGGGAGATTATATAGTGAATTTTTACCGACCCAAAGAAGTATCGTGCAAGAAAACGGAGTCTAGAAGGCACACGAGGTGCCCACGAGGCAGGGGGCACGCCCAGGGGGGTAGGGCGCGCCCTCCACCCTCGTGGAAGCCCCGTGTCCTTCCCGGACTGCTTCTTATTTTCCTATTTTCTTAAATATTGCAAAACGGAGAACAATTGCCATTAGAACTGTTTTGGAGTCGGTTTACTTACCATACCACGTACCTATTCCTTTTTGGAGTATGAAACATTCTAGACAGTGTCCCTTATGTATTCCTCCGGGGTTACGATTTCAATAACATTAATTTCAACATTTATGGGATTACCTGAGATATAATGTTTGATTCTTTGACCGTTCACCACCCTCGGATTTGTGCCTTCAAGTTGTTGATTTTTATGGCACCAGAACGATAGACCTCCTTGATGACATAAGGACCTTCCCATTTAGAGAGGATTTTGCCTTCAAAAAATCTTAAACAAGAGTTGTATAACAATACATAATCACCTACATTAAACTCACATTTTTGTATCCTTTTATCATGCCATCTTTTAACTTTTTCTTTAAATAGTTTGGCATTCTCATAGGCTTGGGTTCTCCATTCATCAAGTGAGCTAATGTCAAAAAGCCTCTTGTCACCGGCAAGTTTGAAGTCGTAGTTGATCTCTTTAATAGCCCAATATGCCTTATGTTCTAATTCGAGAGGTAAGTGACATGCTTTACCATAAACCATTTTATATGGAGACATACCCATAGGATTTTTGTGCAGTTCTATAGGCCCATAATGCATCATCAAGTTTCTTGGACCAATTCTTTCTAGATCTATTAACATTCTTTTGCAAAATTAATTTAAGCTCTCTATTGCTCAGTTCTACTTGACCACTAGAGTGTGGATGATATGGAGATGCAATTCTATGATTAACATCATACTTAGCAAGCATTTTACGAAAACCGCCATGAATGAAATGTGAACCACCATCAGTCACGAAGTATCTAGGGACTCCAAACCTCGGAAAAATAACTTATTTAAGCATCTTAATAGAGGTGTTATGATCAGCACTACTAGTTGGAATAGCTTATACCCACTTAGTAACGTAATCAACACCAACTAAAATATGTGTGTACCCATTAGAGGAAGGAAAAGGTCTCATATAATCAAAGCCCCAAACATCAAATTGTTCAATAACAAGTGAATAATTCATAGGCATTTCTTGACATCCACTAATATTACCAATTCTTTGACATTCATCACAAGACAAAACAAACTTGCGGGCATCTTTGAAGAGAGTAGGCCAATAAAAACTGGATTGCAATACCTTATGTGCAGTTCTGTCTCCAGCATGGTGTCATCCATAAGCCTCGGAGTGACACTTGCGTAGGATCTGTTCCTGTTCATGCTCAGGTACACAATGTCTAATAACATCATCTACTCCTTGTTTATAAAGATGTGGGTCATCCCAGAAGTAATGTCTTAAATCATAGAAGAACTTTTTCTTTTGCTGGTATGTGAAACTAGGTGGTATAAATTTAGCAACAATATAATTAGCATAATTAGCATACCATGGAGCAGTATGAGAAGCATTTATCACAGCTAATTGTTCATCAGGAAAGCTATCATCAATAGGTAGTGGGTCATCAAGAACATTCTATGACCTAGACAAGTTGTCTGCAATGGGGTTCTCAGCTCCCTTTCTATCAATAATATGCAAATCAAATTCTTGAGTAAGAGAACCCATCTAATAAGTCTCGGTTTAGCATCTTTCTTTTCCATAAGATATTTAATAGCAGCACGATCAGTGTGAACAGTTACTTTAGAATAAACAATTTAAGGTCTGAACTTATCACAAGCAAATACAACTGCTAAAAATTATTTTTCAGTAGTAGCATAATGTCTTTGGGCACTGTCTAGAGTTTTACTAGCATATTGAATAACATTTAATTTCTTATCAACTCTTTTTCCAAGAACAGCCCCTACAGCATAATCACTAGCATCACACATAATTTCAAATGGTAAATTCCAATCAAGAGGTTGAACAATAGGTGCACAAACCAAATCTTTCTTAAGTATTTCAAATGCTTCTACACAGTCATCATCAAATACAAAAGCAACATCTTTTCATAAGAGATTAGGCAGAGGCCGAGAAATTTTAGAGAAGTCCTTAATGAACCTCCTATAAAAACCGGCATGACCAAGGAAGCTTCTTATACCTTTAATATCCTTAGGACACGACATCTTTTCAATAGTATCAAATTCAGCTTTATCAACTTCAATACCTCTTTCAGAAATTTTATGCCCCAAGACAACACCTTCATTAACCATAAAGTGGCATTTCTCCCAATTCAAGACAAAATTAGTTTCTTCACATCTCTGCAAAACTCGATCAAGGTTGCTTAAGCAATCATCAAAAGAAGTCCCATAAACAAAAAATCATCCATGAATACCTCAACAATCTCTTCACAAAAGCCAGAGAATATAACAATCATACATCTTTGAATGTAGCAGGTGCATTGGATAAACCAAAAGGCATACGTCTATAAGAAAAGGTACCGAAATGGCAAGTAAAAGTTGTCTTTTCTTGATCCTCTTTTGACACAGGTATTAGAGAGAAACCAGAATAACCATCTAGAAAGCAAAAATGTGTATGTTTGGATAGTCTTTCCAGCATTTGATCAATAAAAGGTAAAGGGTAATGATCATTTTTAGTAGCTTTATTTATTTTGCAGAAATCAATTACCATTCTATAACCTGTGACAATTCTTTATGAATCAATTCATCTTTATCATTAGGAACAACAGTAATACCTCCTTTCTTAGGGACATGATACGTCTCCGTCGTATCTACTTTTCCAAACACTTTTTCCCTTGTTTTGGACTCTAACTTGCATGATTTGAATGGAACTAACCCGGACTGACGCTGTTTTCAGCAGAATTGCCATGGTGTTATTCATGTGCTGAAACAAAAGTTCTTGGAATGACCTGAAACTTCACGGAGATCATTTTTGGAAATAATAAAAAATACTGGCAAAAGATCAAGACCAGGGGCCCACACCCTAGCCACGAGGGTGGGGGGCGCGCCGCCTACCTCGTGGCCCCCCTGGAGCTCCTCTGACCTCAACTCCAACTCTATATATTCGTGTTTGGAGAGAAAAAATCAAGGAGAAAGATTCATCATGTTTTACGACATGGAGCCGCTGCCAAGCCCTAAACTCTCTCGCGAGGGCTGATCCGGAGTCTGTTCGGGGCTCCGGAGAGGGGAGTCTGTCACCATCGTCATCATCAACCATGCTCCGTCACCAATTTCATGATGCTCACCGTCGTGCGTGAGTAATTCCATTGTAGGCTTGCTGGACTGTGATGGGTTGGATGAGATTTATCATGTAATCGAGTTAGTTTTGTTGGGGTTTGATCCCTAGTATCCACTATGTTCTGAGATTGATGTTGCTATGACTTTGCGATGCTTAATGCTTGTCACTAGGGCCCGAGTGCCATGATTTCAGATCTGAACCTATTATGTTTTCATGAATATGTTTGAGTTCTTGATCCTATCTTGCATGTCTATAGTCACCTACTATGTGTTATGATCCGGCAACCCCAAAGTGACAATAATCAGGACCACTTTCGGTGATGACCGTAGTTTGAGGAGTTCATGTATTCACTATGTGTTAATTCTTTGGTCTAGTACTCTATTAAAAGGAGGGCTTAATATCCCTTAGTTTCCGCTAGGACCCCGCTGCCACGGGAGGGTAGGACAAAAGATGTCATGCAAGTTCTTTTCCATAAGCACGTATGACTATATTCGGAATACATGACTACATTACATTGATGAATTGGAGCTAGTTCTATGTCACCCTAGGTTATACTGTTACATGATGAACCACATCCGGCATAATTCTCTATCACCGATCCATTGCCTACGAGCTTTCCATATATTGTTCTTCGCTTATTTACTTTTCCGTTGCTATTGTTATCATCACTATAAAATACCAAAAACATTACTTTTGCTACCGTTACTTTTGCTGTCATTGCCACTACTACCATATTACTTTGCTACTAAATACTTTGCTGCAGATATTAAGTTTCCAGGTGTTGTTGAATTGACAATTCAACTGCTAATACTTGAGAATATTCTTTGGCTCCCCTTGTGTTGAATCAATAAATTTGGGTTGAATACTCTACCCTTGAAAACTGTTGCGATCCCCTATACTTGTGGGTTATCAAGACTATTTTCTGGCGCCGTTGCCGGGGAGCATAGCTCTATTCTTTGAGTCACTTATGATTTTTATCTGCTTATCATTATGAAGAACTTGAGAGATCCAAAAACCAAGATTTATCCCTCAACTACGAGGGGAGGTAAGGAATTTCCATCTAGCTCTGCACTTGATTCACCTTCTGTTTTGAGTAAGCTTGCGACACCTAAACCTGCTTCTGCTATTAATTCTGATATGTCGCATATTATTGATGATGCCACTTCTGCTATGCATGATACTTATGATGAAACTACTTCTATGCTTGATACTACTGTGCCACTTGGTGAATTTCTTGATGAACAACTCGCTAGGGCTAGAGAGAATGAAATTATTGAAACTGATAATACTGATGAAAGTGATTATGAAGGCTCTCCTAATAAATATGAATTACCTGTTGTGCCTGAGGGCTATGTTATGGATGAATAAACTAAAAGAGACTTTCTTGCTTGCAATGATAGAAGTGATCTTAAGAAATTATTAGCTAAGCTTAAACAAAAAACTCTAAATGCTAGAATGAAATATGATCTTGCTTATGCTACTTCACCTATCTTTGTTACTGATAAGGATTATGAATTCTCTATTGATCCATATATAAATACTTTGGTTGAATCTGATCCTTTTATGGCTATGAATCTGAAACTGTTGTGGCACATCTTACTAAATTAAATGATATAGCTACCCTGTTCACTAATGATGAGAGAACTCGCTACTTTTATATCCTTAAAATATTTGCGTTCTCATTAAAGGGTGATGCTAAGATATGGTTTAATTCTCTTGATCCTGGTTGTGTGCGTAGTTCCCAGGATATGATTTATTCCTTCTTTGCTAAATATTTCCCTTCTCATAAGAAACAAGCTGCTTTAAGGGATATATATATAATTTTATGCAAATTGAAGAAGAGAGCCTCCCACAAGCTTGGGAGAGGCTTCTCCAATTACTTAATGCTTTGCCTGATCATCCTCTTAAGAAAAATGAAATACATGATATCTTTTATAATGGACTAACCGATGCTTCCAGAGATTACCTGGATAGTTGTGCTGGTTCTGTTTTCAGGGAAAGAACACCGGATGAAGCTGAAATTCTATTGAATAATATGTTGACAAATGAAAATGATTGGACACTTCCTAAGCCAACTCCTGAGCCTATTCCTAAACCAACTCCGAAGAAAAGGGGTGTTCTATTTCTAAGTCCTGAAGATATGCAAGAGGCAAAGAAATCCATGAAAGAAAAGGGTATTAAAGATGAAGATGTTAAGAATTTACCTCGTATTGAAGAAATACATGGTCTTAATTTACCGCCTGTTGAAGAAATATATGGTTTTAATCCATCACCTAATGAAGAAACACATGTTCTTGATAACCCGACACAGGTAGTAAAGGTAAATTCTCTCTATAGATATGATAAAGCTGAAATCCCATTTACTAAGTTTGCTAGCCCATGCTTAGATGAGTTTGATAAATTTATGGTTAAGCAAGAAGACTTCAATGCTTATTTTGGTAGAGAATTAAAATGCAGTGCTGATATGCTTGAACACTTGGGTGATTATATGGCTAATGTCAAAGGTGAACTTAAACTTATTAGTAAACATGCTTCTATGGTTACCACTCAAGTAGAACAAGTACTTAAAGCTCAAAATGATTTGCTCAATGAATTGAATAGTAAGAATAAGGACTATGCTGTTAGAGTGGCTACTAGAACTAGTAAAATGACTCAGGAACCTTTGTATCCTGAAGGCCACCCTAAGAGAATTGAGCAAGATTCTCAGAGAAATAATATAGATGCACCTAGTCCTTCTAAAAGGAATAAAAATAAAAATGATAGGACTTTGCATGCTTCTAGTGAACCTATTGCTGAAACACCTAATAATCCAAATTATATTTCTATTTCTGATGCTGAAACACAATCTGGTAATGAACCTGAAACTAGTGATAATGTTAATGATAATGTTCATGATGATGCTCAACCTAGCAATGATAATGATATAGAAATTGAACCTGTTGTTGATCTTGATAACCCACAATCAAAGAATCAACGTTATGATAAGAGAGACTTTGTTGCTAGGAAACACGGTAAGGAAAGAGTGCCTTGGGTTCAAAAACCCATGCCTTTTCCTCCCAAACCATCCAAGAAAAAGGATGATGAGGATTTTGAGCGCTTTGCTGAAATGATTAGACCTATCTTTTTGCGTATGCGATTAACTGATATGCTCAAAATGAATCCTTATGCTAAGTATATGGAAGATATTGTTACTAATAAAAGAAAGATACCGAAAGCTGAAATTTCCACCATGCTTGCTAATTATACTTTTAAAGGTGGAATACCAAAGAAACTAGGAGATCCAGGAGTACCAACTATACCATGCTCCATTAAAAGAAACTATGTTAAAACTGCTTTATGTGATCTTGGAGCCGGTGTTAGTGTTATGCCTCTCTCTTTATATTGTAGACTTGATTTGAATAAGTTGACACCTACTGAAATATCTTTGCAAATGGCTGATAAATCAACGGCTATACCTGTCGGTATTTGTGAGGATGTGCCTGTTGTGGTTGCTAACGTTACTATTTTAACGGACTTTGTTATTCTTGATATTCCCGAGGACGATAGTATGTATATTATTCTTGGAAGACCCTTTTTCAATACTGCAGGAGCTGAAATTGATTGCACCAAAGGCAATGTCACTTTTCATGTTAATTGTAATGAGCATACGGTACACTTTCCGAGGAAACAACCTCAAGTCCACAATATCAATTCTATTGGAAAAATTCCATTGATTATTTTTGGAGGTTTTGAATTTCCTCTTCCTACTGTCAAGAAGAAATATGATATTCTTATTGTTGGGGATGTGCATATCCCCGCTGAGGTAACCTAGTGTTATTCGAAAATTCTCCAGTTCCATGTTATTCAGAATGAGTTTGTTAACAAGACTTGATCAACCTTGTTAATGGATTCCTTTTGATGATCATGAGATGGATGAATCTAGAAAACACAACTCTCTGTACCCTCTTTCTACTTTCTGTTATTTATATTAAATAAAGCAAAAATAGTAATTTTTGTCTGTTTTCTGATTATCCGTGCAATATAAAAATACCTCGAAAAAAAGTTCTCCAAATGCCCTGAAATTTAAATATGATTTTTTCTGGAATATTTGAGAATATTTGGCACTAAGAACACAGCAGGGGGGATCCACCTGGCCACGAGGTTGGAGGGCGCGCCCCCTGCCTCGTGGGCCCACGGTGGCCCTCCTCCACTTATTCCTGCACCCACACACTCCTTCTTCCTCCCACAAACACTATTATCCAGCTCAAGCACGAGTTCTAGCTCATTTTGCTCTGATTTTCGATCTCCTTGCTCAAAGCACCTCTCACAAAACTGCTTTGGGGGATTGTTCCTTGGTATGTGACTCCTCCAATGGTCCAATTAGTTTTTGTTCTAGTGCTTTATTCATTGCATATTTTTGCTGCTTAGGTGATCCTGTTCTTGAGTTTGCATGTCAAATTTATGTGGTTCCAAGTAGTTTTGATGCATGATATAGGCTCTAGGCACTTGTAGGAGTAGTGGCTATCAATTTTGTTGAGTTTGGTTCACTTTTATTTTTAAGATACTAAAAAATTTCAGAAATTTTTCAGAGGAAGAAATATGTTTTGGAAAATGTACCAAGGTGGTTCTTCAAGGAAACAAGGACCCAGGCTTGCAATGTGTGATGCTGATGATGAGCCACCAAGGGACGCCCCAGTGCGGCCTTGTGAATGGCCTTCAGAGGACTTTATGGATCGAGCAGGAATTAAGGAAGAATTTAACGCATATTTGTGTAATGCCGATCTTGTGAGCTTTGAGGCGGAAAAATGCCGTCAGTACCACTATCTCACTAGTTCCTTTGTGAGGAGGTTTGAATTTTCATCTTCACGTAATTCTCAAACTATCATGTTTGATCTTTATGAAAATTCTTATACTATGGACTTAGAGGACTTTACCACTGCTTGCAAACTTCCACAATGGGGAAGTGCTAGTGAACCTCGCAAATCTGAATTTAGAGATTTTCTTGCTACTATAACTGTGGGGGAATCTAGAGATACAACACAAGCTACCATAGGGAGCATTCACTTTCCTGCTATACATTATTTTGCTCTCTTCATAGGTAGATGCATTAACGGTAAAGATGAAGCATGTCACATGTGTGTCCCTGACCTCAGTATTCTTAGGAGTGCTGTGTTAGGAGATAAATCTTATAATTTGGGAGCCATTGTTGCATGTAGGTTGCATCTTAATAGATTTAATGGAGATTTATTTGGTGGAATTTATGCAACCCGCATAGCTAATTTTCTTGGTATAACCATACGTGAGGATGATATTGAGTTGCCCCTGCTTATTTGGATTATGAGGGTATGGTTCGCCATCAGTTTTTTGAGAGGAACGATCAGTTCCTCCAGTACCGACTAATCTTTGTCAGACGATGCACCTATCACGTCGCTCTCCCTGCTTCTACTTTCTTTGATTTTCAAGCAAAGGGGTGATATTTTATAACCAGAGAGGAGGCCGAACAGTATAAGAGGAGGGCTGAGATAGCTCGCCTCCAAGCTGCAGCCCACGATGCAATGACTGCTGCAACTCAGTACGACCCCAACTACAACTTTGGATATCCGCCAGTCCATCCGTGGCATTAGACCAACTTAGGCCAAAAGCCTAAGCTTGGGGGAGTACGTATTTCCCACCGACATTAAATTCATGTTCACACACTCATTGCCACATGTCGGTGCTCATATTTTTTCATTGTATCATCCATGCTAGTTTATTTTCTCTTTTTATGCTTTCTTCTTGTGTGTTTAATAAACCTCAAGAAAAAACCAAAAAAAAATTAGTTGTATCTTTCAATTAGTTTACTTTCCATGCTTGTAGTAGTAATTAAAAAGAAAACCCAAAAAATATTTCTTGTTCTTCTTTTTGCTTGTTGGGAGCTTTCCCGTGTAAATAGTTTTATTTCTTTTCTTTGGGGGTTGATAGGAGAAGACCATGATTAAATTGTTAAAGTGGCTCTTATATGCATTATTGTTGATCGGACAAAAGAGCCCATATTGCCTTGTCTTCTCTTGTTTATTGAATGCTTGTAGATTCTAGCTTAGTCCAATGCACGTGCACTATTATTATTATCCACATCGTTTGGTCGTGCAAGTGAAAGGCAATTATGATGATATATGATGGACTGATTGAGATGGGAGAAGCTGGTATGAACTCGACCTCTCTTGTTTTTGTAAATATGATTAGTTCATCGTTCCTGATTCAGCCTATTATGAATAAACATGTTTGCAATGACAATTAGAGAACATAGTTTCTTATGCCATGCTTAATTAGCTAGGAGCTTATAATGGTTTACCTTGCGTGCGAACATGCTATTAAAATGGTTGTGATGTGGTATGATAGGGTGGTATCCTCTTTTGAATGATTCGAGTGGCTTGACTTGGCACATGTTCACGCATGTAGTTGAAACAAAATCAACATAGCCTCTACGATATTTATGTTCATGGTGCATTATATCCTACTCATGCTTGCATTCGGTGTTGATTAATTTTAATGCATGTTCATAACTATTGTCGCTCTCTAGCTGGTCGCTTCCCAGTCTTTTTCTAGCTTTCACCTGTACTAAGCGGGAATACTGCTTGTGCATCCAATCCCATAAACCCCAAAGTTGTTCCATATGAGTCCACCATACCTACCTATATATGGTATGTACCTGCCATTCCAAGTAAATTTGTATGTGCCAAACTCTAAACCTTCAAATAAATATCCTATTTTGTATGCTCGAATAGCTCATGTATCAACTAGGGCTGTCCGTACCTTCCATGTTAGGCGGGTTATTCTCAAGAGGAGTGGACTCTGCTCCTCACTCACGAGAAAGTGGCTGGTCATCGGGATGCCTAGTCCCATGCTTTATGCAAATCAAATCAAAATAATTGCAAACAAAACTCCCCCTGGGACTCTTGTTAGTTGGAGGCACTCGTTATTTCGAGCAAGCCATGGATTGATGCTTGTTGGTGGAGGGGGGTATAAACTTTACCATTCTGTTTGGGAACCGCCTATAATGTGTGTAGCATGGAAGATATCGCCATCTCTTGGTTGTTATGTTGACAATGAAAGTATACCGCTCAAAATATTATTCATCTCTATTTCAAAACCGACCTCTGGCACCTCTACAAATCCCTGCTTCCCTCTGCGAAGGGCCTATCTATTTACTTTCATGTTAAGTCATCACCCTCTTGTTAAAAAGCACCAGTTGGAGAGCACCACTATCATTGGCATTCATTACTGTTAGTTTACATTGAGTATGACTTGACTGGATCTCTTTTACCATGAATTACAATGTCTAGTCAGTCCTTGATCTTTAAAGGTGCTCTGCATTTATGTTTTGCGGTCTCAGAAAGGGCTAGCGAGATACCATCTTGTTATATCATATTATGATTGTTTTGAGAAAGTGTTGTCACCCGAGATTTATTATTATTGCTCGCTAGTTGATTATGCCATTGATATGAGTAAACATGAGACCTAAGCGTTATTGTGAATATGGTTAGTTTATAATCTTTGCTGAAAACTTGAATGTTGGCTTTACATATTTACAACAACAAGAGCAAACAGAGTTTGTAAAAGTTTTTCTTTATCACTTTCAGTTTGTCAACTGAATTGCTTGAGGACAAGCAAAGGTTTAAGCTTGGGGGAGTCGATACGTCTCCGTCGTATCTACTTTTCCAAACACTTTTGCCCTTGTTTTGGACTCTAACTTGCATGATTTGAATGGAACTAACCCGGCCTGACACTGTTTTCAGTAGAATTGCCATGGTGTTATTTATGTGCAGAAACAAAAGTTCTCGGAATGACCTGAAGCTTCATGGAGATTATTTTTGGAAATAATAAAAAATACTGGCAAAAGATCAAGACCAGGGGCCCACACCCTAGCCACGAGGGTGGGGGGCGCGCCCCCTACCTCGTGGGCCCCCTGGAGCTCCTTCGACCTCAACTCCAACTCTATATATTCGTGTTCGGAGAGAAAAAATCAAGGAGAAAGATTCATCACGTTTTACGACATGGAGCCGCCACCAAGCCCTAAACTCTCTCGGGAGGGCCAATCTGGAGTCCATTCGGGGCTCCGGAGAGGGGAATCCGTCGCCATCGCCATCATCAACCATCCTCCATCACCAATTTCATGATGCTCACCGCCATGTGTGAGTAATTCCATCGTAGGCTTGCCGGACTGTGATGGGTTGGATGAGACTTATCATGTAATCGAGTTAGTTTTGTTAGGGTTTGATCCCTAGTATCCACTATGTTCTGAGATTGATGTTGCTATGACTTTGCTATGCTTAATGCTTGTCACTAGGGCTCGAGTGCCATGATTTCAGATCTGAACCTATTATGTTTTCATGAATATATGTGAGTTCTTGATCCTATCTTGCAAGTCTATAGTCATTGACTATGTGTTATGATCCAGCAACCCTGAAGTGACAATAATCGGGACCACTTCCGGTGATGACCGTAGTTTGAGGAGTTCATGTATTCACTATGTGTTAATGCTTTGGTCCGGTACTCTATTAAAAGGAGGCCTTAATATCCCTTAGTTTCCGCTAGGACCCCGCTGCCATGGGAGGGTAGGACAAAAGATGTCATGCAAGTTCTTTTCCATAAGCACGTATGACTATATTCGAACTACATGATTACATTACATTGATGAATTGGAGCTAGTTCTGTGTCACCCTAGGTTATGACTACTACATGATGAACCACATATGGCATAATTCTGTATCACTGATCCATTGCCTACGAGCTTTCCATATATTGTTCTTCACTTATTTACTTTTCCGTTGCTATTGCTATCATCACTATAAAATACCAAAAACTTTACTTTTGCTACCGTTACTTTTGCTATCGTTGCCACTACTATCATATTACTTTGCTACTAAATACTTTGATGCAGATATTAAGTTTCCAGGTGTGGTTGAATTGACAACTCAGCTGCTAATACTTGAGAATATTCTTTGGCTCCCCTTGTGTCGAATCAATAAATTTGGGTTGAATACTCTACCCTCGAAAACTATTGCGATCCCCTATACTTGTGGGTTATCAGGACACAATGGATAGGACTTACCCACTGAGTATCAGAAACGGGATAAATTATACCTGCCTCCAGAAGCTTTAGTATTTCTTTTCTTACCACTTCTTTCATCTTAGGATTTAACCGTCGTTGGTGATCAACAACCGGTTTAGCATCCTTCTCCAATTTTATTTTGTGCTGGCATAATGTGGGACTAATGCCCTTAAGATCATTAAGAGTATATCCAATAGCAGCACGGTGCTTCTTCAGAGTTTTCCATAATTTCTTTTCTTCATGCTCTGAAAGGTTAGCACTAATAATAACAGGTTATATCTCTTTCTCATCAAGATAAGCATATTTAAGAGTATCAGGTAAAGGTTTAAGCTCAAACACGGGATCACCCTTAGGTGGAGGAGGATCCCCTAGGATTTCAACAGGCAAGTTGTGTTTCAAAATAGGACCCTGTTTAAAGAATACTTCATCCATTTCCCTTCTTTCATTCATAAACATACCATTTTCATGGTCTAGCAAATATTGTTCTAAAGGATCACTAGGAGGCACGGCAATAGAAGCAAGACCAATAATTTCATATTTACTAGGCAATTCTTTATCATGGGGTTGTCTACGAAATTTAACAAAATTAAACTCATTAGACATATCCCCTAAACCAACAGAAACAATATCCTTATTGCAGTCTATCTTAGCATTAACAGTATTCAAGAAGGGCCTACCAAATATAATGAGACAAAAGTCGTCTTGTGGGGAACCAAGAACAAGAAAATCAGCAGGATATCTAACTTTCCCACACAAGACTTCAACATGTCTAACAATCCCAACTGGTGAAATAGTATCTCTATTGGCAAGCTTAATAGTAACATCAATCTCTTCTATCTCAGCAGGTGCAATATCATGCATAATTTCTTTGTCTAAGGAATGGGGTATTGCACTTGCACTAGCACCCATATCACATAAGCCACGATTGCAATGATCTCCTATTTTAACAGAAATAACATGCATGCCTATAACAGGTCTATATTTAAACCACTTCTCCTTAGGGAGATCAACATGAGTAGCAAAGGATTCACAGAAAGAAGCTACTATCTCAGAGTCAAGTCCATATTTAGTGCTAAATTCACGGAATGCATCGGTATCCATAAAAGATTTAACACAATCAAACTTAGGTGTTATACCTCACTCCTTACCTTCGTCGATGTCCCAATCTTCAGAGGTGCGTTTAATTCTTTACAATAAATCCCATTTGAATTCAATAGTCTTCATCATAAAAGATCAAGTACAAGAAGTATCGAGCATGGAGCGATTACTGAGATAAAGCCGAGCATAATATTTTTGAATAATCATTTATTTTGAGAGCTCATGATTGGGGCATGAATATAACATTGACTTAAGCCTCCCCCAAGCTTGAGCGATGCTTTCTCCTTCGCGAGGCCGAAAATTATATATGTATAATTACGATCACAATGAACAAGATGCATAGGATAAAACTTTTGATGAAATTCCAATTTCAATCGTTGGTAGTTCCATGATCCAATATCATCACATAGCCTAAACCATGTCAATGCATCTCCCTTCAAAGATAAAGGGAAGACCTTCTTCTTGATAACGTCCTCGGGCATACCTGCAATCTTAAATAATCCACAACCTTCATCCACATAGATTAGGTGCAAATCGGGATGTAATGTCCCGTCTCCTGTGAAAGGATTAGCTTGCAGTTTCTCTATCATACCCGAAGGAATTTCAAAGTAAACATTTTAGTAGGTTTAGCAGGTTGAGGAGCAACTCTTTGCTCTACTGGTCAGGGTGAAGATACCCTGAACAAGCCCCTCAAAGGATTATGTTCCTTAGTAACAAGTGACAGTAAATTTCAGCACACTATATAAATTTTTTCCTTACCAAATTCCAACTACCAAAGGCGCTTCACTCCCCGACAACGACGCTAGAAAAGAGACTTGATGACCCACAAGTGTAGGGGATCTATCGTAGCCTTTTCGATAAGTAAGAGTGTCGAACCCAACGAGGAGCAGAAGGAAATGATAAGCGGTTTTCAGCAAGGTATTTTCTGTAAGCACTGAAATTATCGGTAACAGATAGTTTTGTGATAAGGTAATTGGTAACGGGTAACAAATAGTAAAATTAAATAAGGTGCAGAAATATGGCCCAATCCTTTTTGTAGCAAAGGACAAGCCTGGACAAACTCTTATATAAAGTAAAGCGCTCCCGAGGACACATGGGAATTATCGTCAAGCTAGTTTTCATCATGTTCTTATGATTCGTGTTCGGTACTTTGATAATTTGATATGTGGGTGGACCAGTGCTTGGGTACTGCCCTTAATTGGACAAGCATCCCACTTATGATTAACCCCTATTAGAAGCATCCACAACTACAATAGAAGTATTAAGGTAAACCTAACCATAGCATGAAACATATGGATCCAAATCAGCCCCTTACGAAGCAACACATAAACTAGCGTTTAAGCTTCTGTCACTCTAGCAACCCATCATCTACTTATTACTTCCTAATGCCTGCCTCTAGGCCCAAACATTGGTGAAGTGTCATCTAGTCGATGTTCACATGACACCACTAGAGGGATGACAACATACATCTCATCAAAATATCGAACGAATACCAAATTCACATGACTACTTATAGCAAGACTTCTCCCGTGTCCTCAGGAACAAATGTAACTACTCACAAAGCATATTCATGTTCATAATCAGAGGGGTATTAATATGCATAATGGATCTGAACATATGATCTTCCACCAAGTAAACCAACTAGCGTCAACTACAAAGAGTAATCAACACTACTAGCAACCCATAGGTACCAATCTGAGGTTTGGATACAAAGATTGGATACAAGACATGAACTAGGGTTTGAGATGAGATGGTGCTGGTGAAGATGTTGATGGAGATTGACCCCCTCTTGATGAGAGGATCGTTGGTGATGACGATGGTGATGATTTCCGCCTCCCAGAGGGAAGTTTCCCCAGCAGAATAGCTTCGTCGGAGCCCTAGATTGGTTCCACCAAGGTTCTGCCTCGTGGCGGTGGAGTTTCATCCCGTGAGCTTGCTTATGATTTTTTTTCTCGACGAAAGACTCCATATAGCCAAATATGGGCATCAGAGGGCCACCAGGGGGGTCACGAGGCAGGGGGCACGCCCAAGGGGGTAGGGTGCGCCCCCCACCCTCGTGGACGGTGGGTGGCCCCCTCTGGTAATTCTTTCGCCCAATATTTTTTATATATTCTGAAAATAATTCCCATGGAGTTTCAGGACTTTTGGAGATGTGCAGAATAGGTCTCTAATGTTTCCTCCTTTTCTAGCCCAGAATTCCAGCTGCCGGCATTCCCCCTCTTCATGTGATCCTTGTAAAATAAGAGACAAAAGGCATACGTATTGTGACATAATGTGTAATAATAGCCCATAATGCAATAAATATTGATATAAAAGTATGATGCAAAATGGACATATCACCCACGAGGCATGCTTCGCAACCATCAAGTGATTCCAAAATCCCATCAGCATGGAGTTTCTTCATGCGCTTTATACCAATATGACCTAAACGGCAGTGCCACAAATAAGTTGCACTATCATTATTAACCTTGCATCTTTTGGCTTCAATATTATGAATATGTGTATCACTACAATCGAGATTCAACAAGAATAGACCACTCATCAAGGGTGCATGACCATAAAAGATATTACTCATATAAACAAAACAACCATTATTCTCCGATTTAAATGAATAATCGTCTCACATCAAACAAGATCCAGATATAATGTTCATGCACAACGTTGGCACCAAATTACAATTATTTAGGTCTAAAATTAATCCCGACGGTAGATGTAGAGGTAGCGTGCTGACGGTGATCAAATCGACTTTGGAACCATTTCCCACGCGCATCGTCACCTCGTCCTTAGCTAATCTTTGTTCAATCCGTAGCCCCTGTTTCGAGTTGCAAATATGAGCAACAGAACCGGTATCGAATACCCAGGCGCTACTACGAGCATTAGTAAGGTACACATCAATAACATGTATATCAAATATATCTTTCACTTTGCCATCCTTCTTATCCGCCAAATACTTGGGGCAGTTCCGCTTCCAGGGACCAGTACCTTTGCAGTAGAAGCACTCAGTCTCAGGCTTAGGTCCAGACTTGGGCTTCTTCACTTGAATCTTCTTGAAACTAGTGGTCTTATTAACCATCAACACTTGATGCTCCTTCTTGATTTCTACCTCCGCAGCCTTTAGCATTGCGAAGAGCTCGGGAATTGTCTTATCCATCCCTTGCATATTATAGTTCATCATGAAGCTTTTCTAGCTTGGTGGCAGTGATTGAAGAACTCTTTCAATGACACAATCATCAGGAAGATTAAATCCTAGTTGAGTCAAGTGGTTGTGGTATCCAGACATTCTGAGTATATGTTCACTGACAGAACTATTCTCCTCCATCTTGCAGCTTGATACGTCCATTTTGCATCATGCTTTTATATCGATATTTATTGCATTATGGGTTGTTATTACACATTATGTCACAATACTTATGCCTAATCTCTCTTATTTTACAAGGTTTACATGAAGAGGGAGAATGCCGGCAGCTGGGATTCTGGGCTGGAAAAGGAGCAAATATTAGAGACCTATTCTGCACAGCTCCAAAAGTCGTGAAACTTCACGAAAGTTATTTCCAGAATATATAAAAAATACTGAGCGCAAGAAGTACTAGAGGGGGGCCACCCACCAGCCACGAGGGTGGGGGCGTGCCCCCCTACCTCGTGGGCCCACTAGTGGCCCTCCGATGCCCATCTTCTGCTATATGGAGTCTTTCATCGAGGAAAAAATCATAAGAAAGCTTTCGGGACAAGACTCCACCGCCATGAGGCGGAACCTTGGCGGAATCAATCTAGGGCTCCGGCGGAGCTGTTCTGCCGGGGAAACTTCCCTTCGGGAGGGGAAATCATCACCATCGTCATCACCAACGATCCTCTCATCGGGAGGGGGTCAATCTCCATCGACATCTTCACCAGCACCATCTCATCTCAAACCCTAGTTCATCTCTTGTATCCAATCTTTGTATCCAAACCTCAGATTGGTACCTATGGGTTGCTAGTAGTGTTGATTACTCCTTGTAGTTGACGCTAGTTGGTTTACTTGGTGGAAGATCATATGTTCAGATCCATTAGGCATATTAATACCCCTCTGATTATGAACATGAATATGCTTTGTGAGTAGTTATGTTTGTTCCTGAGGTCATGGGAGAAGTCTTGCTATTAGTAGTCATGGGAATTTGGTATTCGTTCGATATTTTGATGAGATGTATGTTGTCATCCCTCAAGTGGTGTCATGTGAACGTCAACTACATGACACTTCACCATTGTTTGGGCCTAGAGGGAGGCATTGGGAAGTAATAAGTAGATGATGGGTTGCTAGAGTGACAGAAGCTTAAACCTAGTTTATGCGTGGATTCGTAAGGGGCTGATTTGGATCCATATGTTTCATGCTATGGTTAGGTTTAGCTTAATACTTCTTTTGTAGTTGCGGATGCTTGCAATAAGAGTTAATCATAAGTGGGATGCTTTTACAAGTAAGGACAACACCCAAGCACCGGTCCACCCACATATCAAATTATCAAAGTACCGAACGTGAATCATACGATCATGATGAAAACTAGCTTGACGATAATTCCCATGTGTCCTCGGGAGCGCTTTCATTCATATAAGAGTTTGTCCAGGCTTGTCCTTTGCTACAAAAAGGATTGGGCCATGTTGCTGCACCTTATTTACTTTTATTACTTGTTACTCGTTACCAATTACCTTATCACAAAACTATCTGTTACCGATAATTTCAGTGCTTACAGAGAATACCTTGCTGAAAACCGCTTATCATTTCCTTCTGCTCCTCGTTGGGTTCGACACTCTTACTTATCGAAAGGACTACGATAGATCCCCTATACTTGTGGGTCATCAAGACTCTTTTCTGGCGTCGTCGCCCGGGATTGAAGCGCCTTTGGTAGGTGGAATTTGGTAAGGAAGAAATTATATAGTGTGCTGAAATTTAGTATCACTTGTTACTATGGAACATAATCCTTTGAGGGGTTTGTTCGGGGTATCTTCACCTCGTCCGGAACCACAATTAGTTATCCCTCAACCTACTGAACCAACTGAAAATGTTTACTTTGAAATTCCTTCGGATATGATAGAGAAACTGCTAGCTAATTCTTTTGCAGGAGATGGAACATTACATCACGACTTACACTTAATCTATGTGGATGAAGTTTGTGGATTATTTAAGCTTGCAGGTATGCCCGATGATGTTATCAAGAAGAAGGTCTACCCTTTATCTTTGAAGGGAGATGCATTGACACGGTATAGGCTATGTGATGATATGGGATCATGGGACTACAAACGGTTGAAGGTGGAATTCCATCAGAAGTTTTATCCTATGCATCTTGTTCATCGTGATCGTAATTATATATATAATTTTTGGCCTCGCGAAGGAGAAAGAATTGCTCAAGCTTGGTGGAGGCTTAAGTCAATGGTATATTCATGCCCCAATCATGAGCTCTCAAGAGAAATGATTATTCAAAAAATTTATGCTCAGCTTTCTCACAACAATCGCTCCATGCTCGATACTTCTTGTACTGGTTCCTTTATGATGAAAACTATTGAATTCAAATGGAATTTATTGGAGATAATTAAATGCAACTCTGAAGAATGGGATCTCGACGAAGGTAAGGAGTCAGGTATAACACCTAAGTTTGATTGTGTTAAATCTTTTATGGATATCGATGATTTCCGTAAATTTAGCACTAAATATGGACTTGACTTTGAGATAGTAGCTTCTTTATGTGAATCCTTTGCTACTTATGTTGATCTCCCTAAGGAGAAGTGGTTTAAATATAATCCTCCCATTGAAGTAAAAGTAGTTGCACCTATTAAAGTTGAAGAAAATACTATCACTTATAATGATCCTATTGTTCCTACTGCTTATGTTGAGAAACCACCTTTCCCTATTAGAATAAAGGATCATGCTAAAGCTTCAACTGTGGTTCGTAAAAGTAATATTAGAACTTATACACCTCCTGAGCAAGTTAAAGTTGAACCTAATATTGCTATTGATATTATCGATGGGCATGTTATTTATTTCTGTGATGAGACTGCTAGAATTGCTAAACCTGGTGCTAACGATAAACATAGACCTGTGGTAGGCATGCCTGTTATTTCTGTTAAAATAGGAGATCATTGTTATCATGGCTTGTGTGATATGGGTGCTAGTTCTAGTGCAATACCTATTTCCTTATATAAATAAATTATGCATGATATTGCACCAGCTGAGATAGAAGATATCGATGTTACCATTAATCTTGCTAATAGAGATACAATTTCACCAATTGGGATTGTTAGGGATGTTGAGGTCTTGTGTGGGAAAGCTAAATATCCTACTGATTTCCTTGTTCTTGGTTCCCCTCAAGCTAGCTTTTGTCCCATTATATTTGGTAGACCCTTCTTGAATACTGTTAATGCTAAGATAGATTGCAAGAAGGATGATGTTACTATTGGTTTGGATGATATGTCTCATGATTTTAATTTTTCTTAATTTCGTAGACAACCTCTTGATGAAGAATTGCCTAGTAAAGATGAAATTATTGGTCTTGCTTCTATTGCCGAGCCTCCTACTGATCCTTTAGAACAATATTTGCTAGACCATGAAAATGATATGTTTATGAATGAAAGAAGGGAAATAGATGAAGTATTCTTTAAACAGGGACCTATTCTGAAACACAACTTGCCTGTTGAAATCCTAGGGGATCCTCCTCCACCCAAGGGGTGCGTGATCCCGTGTTTGAGCTTAAACCATTACCTGATACTCTTACATATGCTTATCTTGATGAAAATAGGATATATCCTATTATTATTAGTGCTAACGTTTCAGAGCATGAAGAAGAGAAATTATTGAAAACTCTGAAGAAGCACAGTGCTGCTATTGGATATACTCTTGATGTTCTTAAGGGCATTAGTCCCACTCTATGTCAACACAAAATAAACTTAGAGAAAGATGCCAAACCAGCTATTGATCACCAACGATGGCTGAATCCTAAGATGAAAGAGGTGGTAAGAAAGGAAATATTAAAACTCCTTGAGGCAAGCATAATTTATCCCATTACTAATAGTCAGTGGGTAAGTCCTGTCCATTGTGTCCCTAAGAAAGGAGATATTACTGTTGTTCCTAATGATAAAGATGAATTGATTCCGCAAAGAATTATTACAGGTTAAAGGATGGTAATCGATTTTAGCAAATTAAATAAGGCTACTAAAAAAGATCATGACCCCTTACCTTTTATTGATCAAATGCTAGGAAGATTATCCAAACATACACATTTTTGCTTTCTAGATGGTTACTCTCGCTTCTCTCAAATACATGTGTCAGCTGATGATCAAGCAAAGACCACTTTTACTTGCCCTTTCGGTACTTTTGCTTATAGACGTATGCCTTTTGGTTTATGTAATGCACCTGCTACCTTTCAAAGATGCATGATGGCTATATTTTCTGACTTTTGTGAAAAGATATGTGAGGTTTTGATGGACGATTTCTCCGTTTATGGATCCTCTTTTGATGATTGCTTGAGCAACCTTGATCCAGTTTTGCAGAGATGCGAAGAAACTAATCTTGTTCTGAATTGGGAGAAATGCCACTTTATGGTTAATGAAGGTATTGTCTTGGGACATAAAATTTCTGAAAGAGGTATTGAAGTTGACAAAGCTAAAGTTGATGCTATTGAAAAGATGCCATGTCCCAAGGACATTAAAGGTATAAGAAGCTTCCTCGGTCACGCTAGTTTTTATAGGAGGTTCATTAAGGACTTCTCAAAAATTTCTCGGCCTCTGACTAACCTATTACAAAAAGATACTCCTTTTGTCTTTGATGATGATTGTGTAGAAGCATTTGAAATACTTAAGAAAGCATTAATTTCTGCACCTATTGTTCAGCCACCTGATTGGAGTTTACCCTTCTAAATTATGTGTGATGCTAGTGATTATGCTGTAGGTGTTGTTCTAGGGCAAAGAGTTGATAAGAAATTAAATGGTATTCAATATGCTAGTAAAACTCTGGGCAATGCCCAGAGAAATTATGCTACCACTGAAAAAGAATTTTTAGCAGTTGTATTTGCTTGTGAAAAGTTCAGACCTTATATTATTGATTCTAAAGTAACTATTCACACTGATCATGCTGCTATTAAATACCTTATGGAAAAGAAAGATGCTAAACCTAGACTTATTAGATGGGTTCTTTTGAATTTGATTTACATATTATTGATAGAAAGGGAGCTGAGAACCCCGTTGCAGACAACTTGTCTAGGTTGGAGAATGTTCTTGATGACCCACTACCTATTGATGATAGCTTTCCTGATGAACAATTAAATGTCATAAATGCTTCTCGTACTGCTCCATGGTATGCTGATTATGCTGATTATATTGTTGCTAAATTTATACCACCCAGTTTCACATAGCAACAAAAGAAAAAGTTCCTCTATGATTTGAGACATTACTTTTGGGATGACCCACATCTTTATAAAGAAGGAGTAGATGGTATTATTAGACGTTGTGTACCTGAGCATGAATAGGAACAGATCCTACGTAAGTGTCGCTCCGAGGCTTATGGAGGACACCATGCTGGAGATAGAACTGCACATAAGGTATTGCAATCCGGTTTTATTGGCCTACTCTCTTTAAGGATGCTCGTAAGTTTGTCTTGTCTTGTGATAAATGTCAAAGAATTGGTAATATTAGTAGACATCAAGAAATGCCTATGAATTATTCACTTGTTATTGAACCATTTGATATTTGGGCTTTGATTATATGGGACCTTTTCCTTCCTCTAATGGGTATACACATATTTTTGTTGCTGTTGATTACGTTACTAAGTGGGTAGAAGCTATTCCAACTAGTAGTGCTGATCATAACACCTCTATTAAGATGCTTAAAGAAGTTATTTTCCCGAGGTTTGGAGTCCCTAGATATTTAATGACTGATGGTGGTTCACATTTTATTCATGGTGCCTTTCGTAAAATGCTTGCTAAGTATGACGTTAATAATAGAATTGCATCTCCTTATCACCCATGGTCTAGTGGTCAAGTAGAATTGAGTAACAGAGAGCTCAAATTAATTTTGCAAAAGATTGTTAATAAGATCTAGAAAGAATTGGTCCAAGAAACTTGATGATGCATTATGGGCCTATAGAACTGCATATAAAAATCCTATGGGTATGTCTCCGTATAAAATGGTTTATGGTAAAGCATGTCACTTACCTCTTGAATTAGAACATAAGGCATATTGGGCTGTTAAAGAGCTCAACTATGACTTTAAACTTGCCGGTGAGAAGAGGTTATTTGACATTAGCTCACTTGATGAATGGAGAACCCAAGCCTATGCAAATGCCAAATTGTTTAAAGAAAAAGTTAAAAGATGGCATGACAAAAGGATAGAAAAGTGTGAGTTCAATGTTGGTGATTATGTATTTTTATACAACTCTCGTTTAAGTTTTCTGCAGGAAAACTTCTCTCTAAATGGGAAGGTCCTTACGTTATCGAGGAGGTCTATCGTTCCGGTGCCATAAAAATCAACAACTTTGAAGGCACAAATACGAGGGTGGTGAACGGTCAAAGAATCAAACATTATATCTCAGGTAATCCTATAAATGTTGAAACTAATATTATTAAAACCGTAACCCCGGAGGAATACATAAGGGACACTTTCCGGAACGTTTCATACTCCGAAAAGGAATAGGTACGTGGTACGGTAAGTAAACCGACTCCAAAACAGTTCTAATGGCAATTTTTCTCCGTTTTGGAATATTTAGAAAAATAGGAAAATAAGAAGCAGACTGGAAAGGACACGAGGCTTCCACGAGGGTGGAGGGCGCGCCCCCTGCCTCGTGGGCACCTCATGTGCTCTCCGGACTCCGTTTTCTTGCACGATACTTCTATTGGTCGGTAAAAATTCATTATATAATCTCCCGAAGGTTTTGACCACCATATCACGCAAATATCTCCTGTCTTTGTTTCGAGCTATTTATGCCGCAGATTAGAGCAAGATGTCTTCTCAAGAGTCAGTCGGGGAGAGTTGGGTGTCTCATCCGACACCAGGTCCAGGGGCAAACAGCGATGCCTATCACTTTGGGCCCTCAACGGAGGAAGAGATGGAATCTGACTTGAAAAGGATAGATGCCATGGAGGAGGATAAAGAAGTTACTTCTCGTTTCCGGGCAGGATTCACGATGGGGGAACCACATAGCTCAGCTATTCCAAACTCGGTTATCCCTTCCAATGTTAGATTTTTTCTTATTAAAATATCAAAAAGAGTGTTACTTGTTCTCCCGCAGCTATGCAACATCCTGGGGTGGAAGGAGCTTTAGGGTGAAAGGAGCTTTAACTGTCACTGGCAAGCTCCGTAAGGAAATAATGAACCTCAAGCAGCAAGTCAATAATCTCGGGGAAGAGAATCGTATCCTGAGGGGCATCATGTAACACCCTCGATGCGACTATAGCTCCCACGTGCCGAGGCACGACTTAGAGACATAATCGCATTGAAGGCATATGTCGCAAGTTAGGCAATCTTCACAACATCCCATGTAATATAAATCATAAAGGGGAGATAACATAGTTGGCTTACACTCGCCACGTCAATCAAGTACATAAATAACATTACATCATCCAAACACTCATGGCCCGACTACGGCGCCAAAATAAAAGAGAACCCAACATGCGACACGGTCCCAATCACCCCCAACTGGGCACCACTACTGATCATCGGGAAAGGAAACATAGTAACATTGAGAGTCTTCGTCAAACTCCCACTTGAGCTCATACACGTCTCCTGGAGCGGAATCATCAGGCCCTGCATCTGGTGTAATAGTAATCTGTGAGCCACAGGGACTCAGCAATCTCGCGCTCGCGATCAAGACTATTTAAGCTTATAGGTATGGCAAGGTAAAATATGAGTGGAGCTGCAGCAAGCAAAAGAGAGCGAGAAGAGGAGGCAAAGCGCGAGCGAGAAACTAGAGAACAACCTGCGCAAACATTACTCCAACACTGTGTCCACTTCCTAGACTCCGCCGAGAAGAGGCCATCACGGTAACACACTCAGTTGATTCATTTTAATTAATTAAGGTTCAAATTATCTACAACTGGACATTAACAAATTTCCATCTGCCCATAACCGCGGGCACGGCTTTCGAAAGTTCAAATCCCTGCAGGGGAGTCCCAACTTAGCCCATGACAAGCTCTCACGGTCAACGAAGGAATAGTCCTCCTCCCAAGACGTTCCGATCAGACTCGGTATCTCGGTTCTTCAAGACACTTCGACAGGTTAAAACAAAACCAGCAACACCGCCCGAGTGTGCCGACAAATCCCGATAGGAGCTGCACATATCTCTTTCTTAGGGCACACTCAGATTGTCCAAACTTCCGGTAGGCCAGCCCAGAGTTGCCCCTGGTAGCCACCGGCTGCTGATAGTTTGGACCAACACTCAGAGGAGCACTGGCCTGGGGGGGGGGGGTTAAAATAATGATGACCCTTGAGTCTGCAGAACCCAAGGGAAAGAAAAGGCTAGGTGGAAAATGGTAAAACCAAGGTTGGGCGTTGCTGGAAAAGCTTTAATCAAGGAGAAATATCAAGGGGTTCATATTATAACCCAACCGCGTAAGGAACGCAAAATCCGGGAACATAACACCGATATGACGGAAACTAGAGCGGCAAGAGTGGAACAAAACACTAGGCGAGAGGCCGAGCCTTCCACCCTTTACCAAGTATATAGATGCATTAAGATAACATAGCAATATAATGATATCCCAACAAGTAAATAAAAGATGTTCCAACAAGGAACGACCTCCAATCTTCACCTGCAACTAGCAACGCTATAAGAGGGGCTGAGCAAAGCGGTAACATAGCCAAACAACGGTTTGCCAGGACAATGGTGGGTTAGAGGTTTGACATGGCAATTTGGGAGGCTTGCAAGCAAGTGGTAGGCATCGTAGCATTGGCATAGCAAAAGAGCGAGCAAACTAGCATAGCAAAGATAGTAGTGATTTCGAGGGTATGATCATCATGCCTGCACAGTTGTCAGAGTTGACTGGATCCTCGAAAGCAAAATCAACGGGCTCCTCGTTAGCGAACTCGTCTCCCGGCTCTACCCAAACAAGACAAACAAGCAACAAGGATATAATCAACCACGTGCAAGACCAAGCAATATGATGAAATGATGATATGCTATGCGGAATGCGATGCGGGATGCAAAATGCAAGATATGACAGGAAATGCATGAACCTGGCCTCAACATGGAAATCCAAGTGTGCCACTGGAAAGATGAGATGAAATCTCTTGAAAACGATATAAAGAACGCCGGAATCGGAGTTACGGTTTGGAAATGGCAAGCGATTCAAAAATGACACCGGTCTGCGATTTACAGCAAGTAGCCATCTAAATGCAACGAAATGAACATGCTACAGCTTCGGCAAGTTTTCAACGAATCTTCGGCAATAGCTTGCGAGACCGAGGAAGCTATGGAGTTGCTTCACGTTCTGGGGAGGTTCCTAATTCATAATTGCAGACACCTTCTCAGGATTCACGGCAATGCCCTTGGCAGAGATGATATGACCAAGATAAAGAACCTCATCGAGCCAAAATTCACACTTGGAGAACTTGGCGTAGAACTGATGTTCTCTGAGCTTATCAAGAACCAAACGCAAGTGCTTGGCATGATCTTTCTTATTCTTGGAGAAAACCAGAATGTCGTCGAGATAGACCAAAACGAAGTCATTGGTGTAGGCGTTGAAGATGAAGTTCATCATGTGAGAGAACGTCGGAGGAGCGTTGACGAGGCCAAAAGACATGACAGTGTATTCATATGAACCAAAGCTTGTCCTGAACGCCGTCATGGGAATATCTTGCTCACGGATTCGAATCTGATGATAACCCATACGGAGATCAAGCTTGGAGAATACTTGGGCACCTTTGAGTTGTTCGAACAGCTCATTGATGTTGGGACATGGGTATTTGTTCTTGATGGTCTTCTTGTTCACTGGACGGTAATCAACACAAAGTCGGTCCGTTCCATCCTTCTTCTTCACAAAAAGAACACCACAACCCCACGGAGAAGAACTAGGCCGGATGAGACCCATTTTCTCTTGAATATCGAGTTTCTTCTTCAGCTCCTTCAACTCTTCAGGTCCGAGCTTGTAAGGACGTTTGCACACAGGTTCCGTGCTAGGCTCAAGATCAATAACGAATTCAACTGGCCGGCGCGGAGGCATTCCTGGGAGCTCTTCTAGAAAAACGTCTTGATATTCGCAAACGACTAGAATTTGAGAGATGGCATCGAGTACACCCTTCTCATTAAGAGAAAACAGACGGATAGTATTATCCCGAGCGGCAAAGACAATTACATCCTTAGACGAATGAGTCAACTGAATCTGCCTGGCAGCACAATCAAGCTGAGCCTTGTGCTTAGAAAGCTAATCCATCCCGAGAATAAGATCAATATCCGAGTTACCAAGAACCATCGGAGAAGCCAGAAACTTGAAATCACCCATCATGATAGAAATATCCGGAATCTCGTGATTAGCAAGCAAACATTTACCCAGAGAGACAACTGCTAACGGTTTATGCATAACTTGGGAAGTCAACTCATGCTTAGATGCAAAAGGTTTCGAGATGAAGCAATGCGATGCACCAGTGTCAAAAAGAACTTTTGCAGGAACATCATTAACAAGAAGGTTACCCATGATCACATCTGACGAGTCCTCTGCCTGAGCTGCATTCATCAAATTGACCTTGGCGTGCTTGGGGTTATGCTTGACCACAGCTGTACTTGCCGATCTGACAGGAGGAGGAGGAGGAGGAAGACGCCTCTGGTTGAAACACTTGTTGGCATAGTGACCCTTCTGTTGTCACTTGTTGCACGTGACCTCTGAAAGCGGACGGTGATATGGAGCACTCGATCTTGGAGCTTGAGACGAAGTCTTGTTCTGAAAGCCAGGGTTGGGTGGGTGGGAAGAACCACTGCCACCTTTGCTCTTCTGCTGATACGGCTGACGGAACGGAGGAGGAGGAAGCCAATACTTCTGCTGCTTGGCCACTTGAGTAGAGGAAGGAGTAACATCTCTGACTCGCTTCTTGGAAGCATCACACCTCAACTGAGCAGCCTCTTGCTTCAGTGCCATGTTGTAGAACTCATCGTATCTCAAGGGTTCAAAGAGAACAAGAGCTAGCTGAATTTATTCTCTGAGACCACCCCTGAACTGGTATATCATGCTCTTCTCATCAGGGACGTCCTGCTTGGCAAAGCGGGCGAGCTTCTGGAACAACTTGTTGTAGTCATAGACAGACAAAGAGCCTTGCTTCAGATTGCGGAATTCCTCACGCTTGCTTTCAACCACGCTCTGGGGAATATGATGAGCTCGGAAATCTCGACGGAAATCATCCCAAGTGATAACACGTCCACCTCTGGAGTCCTTGTACTGCTGGAACCATTCTGCAGCTTGATCTTTGAGTTGGAAGGAAGCGAACTTAACAAAGTCCTCAGGCCTGACGTTACTGCACTCGAAATGCTTGCACAGATCCACAAGCCAATCGTCAGCATCGGTTGCCTCAACACAATTGCTGAAAGTCTTTGGCCCGTTAGCAAGGAACTGGTTGAGTGTAGCAAAGTGATTCTGATTGCTGCCTTGATTCCCTTGGTTGCCTTGATTGCGCTCTTGAAGAATTTGCATGATCAACTGTGTGTTTGCATTGGTTGCGGCCATCACAGCTTGCCATGCTTCTGGAGGAGGTGGAGGTGGTGGCGGATCAGGATTCGAAGTCGTGCGCGTTGGAGGAGCCATCCTGAATAGGTTGACCACCATTAACACATTGACAGATAAATATTGAAGCTGAATTCAACAGAATGAAAATTGCAACATATAGTCTTCACATCCGAACAAAATGAACGAATGCATTCCTCTTGAAATGGTCACATATCCATAAATTGAGAAGCCACGTAGAATTAAGGTAGAGAAATAATTCAATAAGGTACGGATCAAGAACGAATAATCGGTAAGAAATCCCAATCTCAAACCAATATCCGTGGAAGAAGAACTAGAGCTACTAGAATTCCCACCTATGAAACTCCCGAACCTTTCCGGTTATGCAATCAGGTGTTGGGTTTACAGGGGAAGCATAATATCTCACCCAAACTAGCAATTCCTACATCCAGCTGTATCCATCCTTCAACACATAACCAAGAAACCTTCGGAAACCATCTACCTCAACCTTCGAAAAGCATCCGTTATACGAGTTGTGGTGATACTCCCGAACTCCCGCCCCAGTACTGGGTGGCGTTGAGGTTATCTCACCAAGGAACTGCATAAAAGAGATTTTCGATGTCGGCGTACTAAACTCAGGTATTCCAGAACTGCAATGATAAAATTATGATGACAACACCTCAGAGCTCAACTCCCCGGGACACTTCCACTAAACCCCTGACAGGAGGCACCAAGACAATGTTCTCATCATAAAACCATCGGAACGATTCCAAGATACCCGCGTGATCCTAAAAAAAAAATTAGTGAAATTTGAGAAGAGAAGAGTCAAAACTCTATGTCAGGATGCCTTACCAGAGCGATGAGGAGACTGGGAAGTAAAAAGAATTCCTAAACTCTCCGATATATAATTCCTATTTGACTCAAAACATTTTTCTAGACACAACTCGGCCACTAGAAACGATCAAGCAATGGGGCTCCTAAGGTCGGGGAAGGCTCTGATTACCAACTTGTAACACCCTCGATGCGACTATAGCTCCCACGTGTCGAGGCACGACTTAGAGACGCATAATCGCATTGAAGGCATATGTCGCAAGTTAGGCAATCTTCACAACATCCCATGTAAATAAATAATAAAGGGAGATAACATAGTTGGCTTACACTCGCCACGTCAATCAAGTACATAAATAACATTACATCATCCAAACACTCATGGCCCGACTACGGCGCCAAAATAAAAGAGAACCCAACATGCGACAACGGTCCCGTTCACCCCCAACTGGGCACCACTACTGATCATCGGGAAAGGAAACAATAGTAACGTTGAGAGTCTTCGTCAAACTCCCACTTGAGCTCATACACGTCTCCTGGAGCGGAATCATCAGGCCCTTCATCTGGTGTAATAGTAATCTATGAGCCACAGGGACTCAGCAATCTCGCACCCTCGCGATCAAGACTATTTAAGCTTATAGGTATGGCAAGGTAAAATATGAGTGGAGCTGCAGCAAGCGACTAGCGAGTATGGTGGCTAACTTATTCGCAAAAGAGAGCGAGAAGAGGAGGCAAAGCGCGAGCGAGAAACTAGAGAACAACCTGCGCAAACATTACTCCAACACCGTGTCCACTTCCCGGACTCCGCCGAGAAGAGGCCATCACGGTAACACACTCAGTTGATTCATTTTAATTAATTAAGGTTCAAATTATCTACAACTGGACATTAACAAATTCCCATCTGCCCATAACCGCGGGCACGGCTGTCGAAAGTTCAAATCCCTACAGGGGAGTCCCAACTTAGCCCATGACAAGCTCTCACGGTCAATGAAGGAATAGACCTCCTCCCAAGACGTTCCGATCAGACTCGGTATCTCGGTTCTTCAAGACACTTCGACAGGTTAAAACAAAACCAGCAACACTGCCCGAGTGTGCCGACAAATCCCGATAGGAGCTGCACATATCTCTTTCTCAGGGCACACTCAGATTGTCCAAACTTCTGGTAGGCCAGCCCAGAGTTGCCCCTGGTATCCACCGGCGGCTGACAGTTTGGACCAACACTTAGAGGAGCACTGGCCCGGGGGGGTTAAAATAATGATGACCCTTGATTCTGCAGAACCCAAGGGAAAGAAAAGGCTAGGTGGCAAATGGTAAAACCAAGGTTGGGCATTGCTGGAAAAGCTTTAATCAAGGCGAAATATCAAGGGGTTCCCATTATAACCCAACCGCGTAAGGAACGCAAATTCCGGGAACATAACACTGATATGACGGAAACTAGGGCGGCAAGAGTGGAACAAAACACTAGGCGAGAGGCCGAGCCTTCCACCCTTTACCAAGTATATAGATGCATTAAGATAACATAGCAATATAATGATATCCCAACAAGTAAATAAAAGATGTTCCAACAAGGAACGGCCTCCAATCTTCACCTGCAACTAGCAACGCTATAAGAGGGGCTGAGCAAAGCGGTAACATAGCCAAACAACGGTTTGCTAGGACAATGGTGGGTTAGAGGTTTGACATGGCAATTTGGGAGGCTTGCAAGAAAGTGGTAGGCATTGTAGCATTGGCATAGCAAAAGAGCGAGCAAACTAGCATAGCAAAGATAGTAGTGATTTCGAGGGTATGATCATCTTGCCTGCACAGTTGTCAGAGTTGACTGGATCCTCGAAAGCAAACTCAACGAGCTCCTCGTTAGAGAACTCGTCTCCCGGCTCTACCCAAACAAGACAAACAAGCAACAAGGATACAATCAACCACGTGCAAGACAAAGCAATATGATGAAATGATGATATGTTATGCGGAATGCGATGCAGGATGCAAAATGCAAGATATGACAGGAAATGCATGAACCTGGCCTCAACTTGGAAATCCAAGTGTGCCACTGGAAAGATGAGATTAAATCGCTTGAAAACGATATAAATAACGCTGGAATCAGAGTTACGGTTTGGAAATGGCAAGCGATTCAAAAATGACACCGGTCTGCGATTTACAGCAAGTAGGCATCTAAATGCAACGAAATGAACATGCTACGGCACCCAAACATGACAACAAAATACATGGCAGGGATGCACACAAGATGCTTAACAAAAGTCTAGCACTGAGCTACGGCCAATTCATCCATTAACAGGTTCAAACAAGCATGGCAAAAATGCATATGGAAAACAGATCTCAGACTTAGTGAAATTAACACTTGTCTGGAATTTCAGATCAGGTAGCACTCTTCGGAGCAACAAAACTACATGCTACAGGACCTGAACATGGCAAAGTAAAGCATGGCATGGGGCTACTCAAAGATCTTAACAAAAGTCACTTAGTGACCTTGAGCCAAAAGGGATCAGAAAATACAATTGCAAGCATGTGAACATAGCAAAAACATAATCAGTTTTCAGACTTAGTGAAAACTGACACATGCTGAAATATAACTCAAGTAAGCATGTTTACGAGCTCGATGCACTCACTACGGTGCAAGTCATGACGATACAAGCATACATCCATCAAGAAGTCACAAAACGAAAGCTAGACATGGCAAGAACAATAGCATAGCATGCACGGATCAACTACAACATCATCGGCAAAATTGCAAACAAGTTGACAATCTGCCCAGATTCACAAAGTAGCAAAAGTAGAGCTCGATTGACTCAAGATAGGGTGCTCCATAATTGCAAACAAAGGCATGTATGGATAGAGCACTACAAGATTAACAAAACATCCTTACTGATCATCCTCAAAAGAGGCACGGATCACTAGGAAACAACAAGAACATATGGCATCATGAGATAAATAGCTGCAGGACTTAGTGAAATTGCTAAGTCCCTGAAAACAGAATTAGCAAGTGCACCACTTTGCAAGCTTACACAAGTCACCACACACATCACAAAAATACATGGGTTGCACCTCTGGAAATATGACAAAACCCTTAACAAAACACATGTAGAGAATCAGGGCATAGCATGCACACATTAATCATGGCAAAAATGACAAAAAGCTAAATGGAGTGGCAGATCTGACAATTAACTCAAGTAGCCCTCTTCTAACAGCATTTCGGGCATCAAGATGAACTCAAATGAAAATGATGCAATGGAATGAAATGATGTACTCTCTAAAGTGAACATTTTGATATGCTATATGCATGAATCGGAGCTACGGATGCAAAGTTACAGGGCAACGAACATGTGCATATGGACTGAGAATTTCGGGACTTAGTAGAAAAAATCACCCCGAGATCTAGGGTTTCCAGATCTGCACGCTTCCCGAGGCGGCGGCGCGCGCACTGTAGACGGCCGGCGGATCCGAGGTCACCGGCGGCCGGCGAGGGCGAGGAGAGGCCGGAGAGGTCGCCGGGGTGGCGGTGCGGCGCGGTGGCGGCGGCGGCGGTGCGCGGAGGCGGCGGCGGCGGCTCGCGGAGGCGGCGGCGGCTCGGAGGAGAGGGGAGGTGTCGGCGAAGCGTGGGAGGAGGCGGCTCGGGCCGCGGGGGCCGTCCCTGGGCCTGGCGGGCCGCGGCGGTGGAGGCGGTGGCTGCGCCACATGGCAGCGCGTGGGTGGCTTGCGGCAGCGTGTCCGGCGCCGGCGGATAATGTCCGGCGCGCGCGAGGGGTGTTTCTAGGGTTTGACGAGGGGGATTCGGATTTCGGGGGAAGGGGTCTATATATAGGCATTGGAGGAGCTAGGAGAGTCCAAATGAGGTGCGGTTTTCGGCCACGCGATCGTGATCGAACGCTCTAGATGATGGAGCAGAGTTTGGTGGGTTTTGGGCCAAATTGGAGCGGTGTTGGGCTGCAACACACACGCGGCCTTTTCTGTCCCTCGGTTAACCGTTGGAGTATCAAACGAAGTCCAAATGATACGAAACTTGACAGGCGGTCTACCGGTAGTAAACCAAGGCCGCTTGGCAAGCCTCGGTCCAATCCGGAAATGTTTAATCCCCGCACACGAAAGAAAGGTAGAATTGACCAGCGGAGGAGAACGAAGCGCCGGAATGCAAAACGGACAACGGGGAAAATGCTCGAATGCATGAGACGAACACGTATGCAAATGCAATGCACATGATGACATGATATGAGATGCATGACAACGATAACAACACACGGAGACAAAGATCCGAACCCGAGGAAATAAAATAACTTAAGGCCGGAAACGGCAAGAGTTGGAGTACAATTGGGAAAGTTACATCCAGGGTGTTACACATCATCGCCAAGAATATCACATCACCACCCCCGAAGAAGGACACATAATCACACGGGTATGGGCACTCCCCTTGGCAACTGCCAAGCTTGGGGGAGTGCCCCGGTATCGTATCACCATCACTTTTATCTTTACCGTTTTTCTTAGTTCGATCCTTTTGATAATATCTTGATCTAGTAGAATAAAGTTTTAGTATGATCTAGTTGTGAGTTTTGCTTTATGATCCTTCTATGTAATCGAGTCCGTGAGCTATATAATAAAGATTAGTGTTGAGTCAAGGGCTTGATTATTTTGCTATGATCTTGAGGGAATTGAATAAAAAAATAAGAAAAAAAAAGAAACAAAGAGATCATATGGATCTTATGGAGAGTAATGACTTCACATATAAAGAGTGTGATGAATAAAAGTTGTTGAGAGTTGACAAACATAGTTTTGGTCATCGTTGCAATGAATAGGAAGTAATAAAGAAAGAGAGGTTCACATATAAATATACTATCTTGGACATCTTTTATGATTGTGAGCACTCATTATAGTATGACATGCTAAGAGTTGACGTTGGACAAGGAAGACAACGTAATGGGTTATGTTTTCTTACATCTGAGATAAATCATATTGTCATGGATCATCCAACATGTTGAGCTTGCATTTCCCTCTCATGCTAGCCAATTTCTTTGCACCAAGTAGAGACACTACTTGTGCTTCCAAATATACCTAAACCCAGTTTTTCCATGAGAGTCCACCATATCTACCTATGGATTGAGTAAGATCCTTCAAGTAAGTTGTCATCGGTGCAAGTAATAAAAATTGCTCTCTAAATATGTATGACTTATTAGTGCGGAGAAAATAAGCTTTATACGATCTTGTGATATGGAAGAAATAAAAGCGATGGACTGCATAATAAGGGTCCATATCACAAGTGGCAATATAAAGTGACGTTCTTTTGCATTAAGATTTTCTGCATCCAACCATAAAAGCGCATGACAACCTGTGCTTCCCTTTGTGAAGGCCCTATCTTTTACTTTTAGCTTCTACCTTACATAAGAGTCGTGGTGATCTTCACCTGTCATTTTAACATTTTATCCTTTGGCAAGCACAATATGTTGGAAAGATCCTGATATATATAGCTAATTGGATGTGAGTCTTCATGAACTATTATTGTTGACATTACCCTTGAGGTAAAACATTGAGAGGCAAAACTATAAGCCCCTATCTTTCTCTATGTCCGATTAAAACTCCATACCCATAAGTATTGCGTGAGTGTTAGCAATTGTGAAAGACTAAAAGATGGTTGAGTATGTGGACTTGCTAAAAAGCTCTTATATTGACTCTTTCCTACGTTATGATAAATTGCAACTGCCTCAATGACTGAGATTAGAGTTTGTTGGTTCCCAATGAAGTTTATGATTCATACTTGAAATTGTGATTGAATTTTTACTTTAGCATAAGAGATCATATGACAATATATATATACATCTGGGCTATTCTATTATGCGTAACAGAATATTATTCTGTTACCCTACTTGGACTAGCGGTTTCAGGAGGTTGTACTGATGATTTTCGAAGCAGTTGAACTGATGCTTTCAGTTCTGTTTAAGAGATCGTCTTCTTTAGTTCAAAATATTTTTGCAATTTTTTTGTCGGAACGGGGCGTGTAATATATCGTTGGAAAGCTCTTGACAACTATATTTCAAGTATATTGAACGTTTTTGCAAAATCATTATGGTTTAAGAGCAGTTTTGAAAAAACCATTTTTTTTAAAGCCGAAAACGCGAATCGTATTTTGGACTCAGTTTTCAAACGGTTTGTCGGAATTAAGCAAATAAGATGGCGTTGGAAAGCTGGTGAAAATCCACATCTTCCATATATTTAATGTTTTTTTCTAATTCTATACAATTTAAAAGTAATTTGAGAAACGGATAAATTCTTGGCGAAATGTATTTTCGCTATTTTTTGCAAATGATGTGTTTGATTTATGCAAATGATACAACGTTGGAAAGCTACGGAAAATGCGCAACTTTTTCGTATTTAAATGTTTTTCTAATTCCTTAAAGTTTAAAAACGAATTCTAATACGGCCAAATTTGATTTCGAATGCGATTTTTTTCAAAGTTTGTCGAAATGAGGCAAATAATATACGGTTGGAAAGATATCGAAAATACGAAACTTAGTCATATTGAACGTTTTCTCAAGTTCACAACCATTGAAGAGTAATGTGGATTACGGTGAGCCCATCCTGTTGTTTTTACGTCAGAAAAAACAGAGTACTTGTACTGACCTACGTGTGCGTTTGTACTGACGTATTCTTCGGAGAGTAATTTTGAAAGGTTCCAGAAAAAGAGTACTTGAACTGATGTTTGCATGTGTTTGTACTAAGCTTGTTTTTGATAATAGACTTTGCTCTGTTTTGGGTAATATTTTTGCTCATAAATTTTCAACGGTTTACTGTATTGTCGCCCCTATACTTGCATGGTTTGTATCATCGAACTGAATGATATTTTTATTCAAAAAGAAAATGTGTTTGTTTTGTTTCTTTTCTTGAACTCAACATTTTTTTGACAACGATGTTCTAAACTTTTCTCATTTTACGACTTGTACTGAGGTACTTACTAAGCAGGATTTCCATGGGGTTTCTTTTTTTGCTTGAACTTTTACAAGTAGAATTTGTGTCATTTCTTTTATTCCGAACGGACCACCATTTTTAACTTGTACTAAGGTACTTACTAAGCCCGAACTGGGGTGGCTGTCGCGCGGCTCGGCAAGGAAGAAGACGAAGCTCGGGGGCGAGGCTGGATCTGACCGGCGGCTGGTCCGGCCGGTAGGATGCTGTGCAAGGCAGGGGGAGACAGGCGCAGGGCGGCGGGGCTCGGGGTGGCGGCGCATGGCAGAAGGGCTCGGGGTGGCGGCGCGGGGCGGGGATGGCGGTGCGCGATGGCGGAGGGAGGCCGTGGCGCGAGCTGGGGGCAGGGAAGGACGGCGGCGCGAGCGGTGCCTAGGGGAGGAAGACGGCGGCGCGACCGCCAGGGAAGTACGGCGACAACGAGATCCGGGGTGTGTGGGGTGGGGGAGGGAGGGGCGGCGCGCCGGCGAGGAGGGGGAGGAGGCACGCCGGCGGGGAGGGAGGGGGCGGCGCGCTGGCAAGGAGGGGGAGGAGGCACGTCGACGGGGAGGGAGGGGACGGCGCGCCGGCGGGAATGGGAGGAGGAGGTTCGCCAGCGGGGAGGGAGCGAGCGGCGCGCTGGAGGAGGAGTCAGGGATCGGGAGGAAGGTGGGTGGGTTCGCGAGGTTCTGTCGATGTCGCTCCTATATAGGGCCGAGGGGTAACAGAATATTATTCTGTTACTAGTAACAGAATAGTCCAGCCCTATATATTTATATATGTTGCTAATCTAAGAATGATCATGATGCCCTCATGTCCGTATTTTATTTTTATCGACACCTCTATCTCTAAACATGTGGACATATTTTTCGATTTTGGCTTTGGCTTGAGGACAAGTGAGGTCTAAGCTTGGGGGAGTTGATACGTCCATTTTGCATCATGCTTTTATATCGATATTTATTGCATTATGGGCTGTTATTACACATTATGTCACAATACTTATGCCTATTCTCTCTTATTTTACAAGGTTTACATGAAGAGGGAGAATGCCAGCAGCTGGGATTCTGGGCTGGAAATGGAGCAAATATTAGAGACCTATTCTGCACAACTCCAAAAGTCATGAAACTTCATGAAAGTTATTTCCAGAATGTATAAAAGTACTGAGCGCAAGAAGTACTAGAGGGGGGCCACACACCAGCCATGAGGGTGGGGGGCGTGCCCCCCTGCCTCGTGGGCCCCCTGGTGGCCCTCCGATGCCCATCTTCTGCTATATGGAGTCTTTCGTCGAGGAAAAAATCATAACCAAGCTTTCGGGACGAGACTCCGCCGCCACGAGGCGGAACCTTGGCGGAACCAATCTAGGGCTCCAGCGGAGCTGTTCTGCCAGGGAAGCTTCCCTCCGGGAGGGGGAACTCATCACCAACGATCCTCTCATCGGGTGGGGGTCAATCTCCATCAACATCTTCACCAGCACCATCTCATCTCAAACCCTAGTTCATCTCTTGTATCCAAACTTTGTATCCATACCTCAGATTGGTACCTGTGGGTTGCTAGTAGTGTTAATTACTCCTTGTACTTGATGCTAGTTGGTTTACTTGGTGTAAGATCATATGTTCAGATCCATTATGCATATTAATACCCCTCTGGTTATGAACATGAATATGCTTTGTGAGTAGTTACGTTTGTTCCTGAGAACATGGGAGAAGTCTTGCTATTAGTAGTCATGTGAATTTGGTATTCGTTTGATATTTTGATGAGATGTATGTTGTCATCTCTCTAGTGGTGTCATGTGAACGTCGACTACATGACACTTCACCATTGTTTGGGCCTAGAGGGAGGCATTGGGAAGTAATAAGTAGATGATGGGTTGCTAGAGTGACAGAAGCTTAAACCCTAGTTTATGTGTTGCCTTGTAAGGGGCTGATTTGGATCCATATGTTTCATGCTATGGTTAGGTTTACCTTAATACTTCTTTTGTAGTTGCAGATGCTTGCAATAGGAGTTAATAATAAGTGGGATGCTTGTCCAAGTAAGGAAAGCACCCAAGCACCGGTCCACCCACATATCAAATTATCGAAGTACCAAACGCGAATCATACGATCGTGATGAAAACTAGCTTGACGATAATTCCCATGTGTCCTCGGGAGCGCTTTCCTTCATATAAGAGTTTTTCGAGGCTTGTCCTTTGCTACAAAAAGGATTGGGCCATCTTTCTGCACCTTATTTACTTTTATTACTTGTTACTCGGTACCAATTACCTTATCACAAAACTATTTGTTACCGATAATTTCAGTGCTTAAAGAAAATACCTTGTTGAAAACTGCTTATCATTTCCTTCTGCTCCTTGTTGGGTTTGACACTCTTACTTATCGAAAGGACTACGATAGATTCCCTATACTTGTGGGTCATCACAGCTATAGAACTTATTGGAGACGTCATATCTCTCAATTCGGGCATTTGCTTGAAATATTAACTTCAACTCCTGGAACATCTCATATGCTCCATGACATTCAAAACGCCGTTGAAGTCCCGATTCTAAGCCGTAAAGCATGGCACACTGAACTATCGAGTAGTCATTAGCTTTGCTCTGCCAGATGTTCATAACGTCCGGAGTTGCTCCTGCAGCGGGTCTTGCACCTAGCGGTGCTTGCAGGACGTAATTCTTCTATGCAGCAATGAGGATAATCCTCAAGTTACGGACCCATTCTGTGTAGTTGCTACCATCATTTCTCAACTTAGTTTTATCTAGGAACGCATTAAAATTCAAGGGAACGGTAGCACAGGCCATTGATCTACAACAACATAGACATGCAAAATACTATCAGGTACTAAGTTCATGATAAATTAAAGTTCAATTAATCATATTACTCAAGATCTCCCACTTAGATAGACATCCCTCTAGTGATCTAAATGATCACGTGATCCATATCAACTAAACCATGTCCGATCATCACGTGAGATGGAGTAGTTTTCAATGGTGAACATCACTATGTTGATTATATCTACTATATGATTCATGTTCGACCTTTCGGTCTCAGTGTTCCGAGGCCATATCTGCATATGCTAGGCTCATCAAGTTTAACTAGAGTATTCTGCATGTGCAAAAACTGGCTTGCACCCGTTGTATGTGAAAGTGGAGCTTATCACACCCGATCATCACGTGGTGTCTCAGCACGACGAACTGTAGCAATGGTGCATACTCAGGGAGAACACTTATACCTTGAAATTTAGTGAGGGATCATTGATACGTCTCCAACGTATCTATAATTTTTTATTGTTCCATGCTATATTATATTCTGTTTTGGACATTATTGGGATTTATTATACACTTTTATATTATTTTTGGGACTAACCTATTAACCGGAGGCCCAGCCCAGAATTGTTGTTTTTTTGCCTATTTTAGGGTTTCACATAAAAAGAATATCAAATGGAGTCCAAATGGAATGAAACCTTTGGGAACGTGATTTTCGGAACGAACATGATCCAGAGGACTAGGACCCTACGTCAAGCAATCAACGAGGAAGGCACAAGGTAGGGGGCGCGCCTACCCCCCCCCCCCCCCCCCCCCGCCCCCCCCCCCCCCCCCCCCCCCCCCCCCCCCCCCCCCCAGGTGTGCCCTCTACCCTCGTGGGCCCCCTGTTGCTCAACCGACGTACTCCTTCCTCCTATATATACCTATGTACCCCCAAACTACCAGATATGGAGCCAAAACCCTAATTCGATGTAATCTTCTTTTGCGGTGTGTTTGTTGAGACCAATGAATTGTGGGTTTATGATCAAGTTTATCTATGAACAATATTTGAATCTTCTCAGAATTCTTTTATGTATGATTGGTTATCTTTGCAAGTCTCTTCGGATTATCAGTTTGGTTTGGCCTACTAGATTAATCTTTCTTGCAATGGGAGAAGTGCTTAGCTTTGGGTTCAATCTTGTGGTGTCCTTTCCCAGTGACAGTAGGGGCAGCAAGGCACGTATTGTATTTATTGCTGCCATCGAGGATAACAAGATGGGGTTTATATCATATTGCATGAGTTTATCCCTCTACATCATGTCATCTTGCTTAAAGCATTACTTTGTTCTCTTGAACTTAATACTCTAGATGCATGCTGGATAGCGGATGATGTGTGGAGTAATAGTAGTAGATGCAAGCAGGAGTCGGTCTACTTGTCTTGGATGTGATGCCTATATACATGATCATACCTAGATATTCTCATAACTATGCTCAATTCTGTCAATTGCTCAACAGTAATTTGTTCACCCACCGTAAATACTTATGCTCTTGAGAGAAGCCACTAGTGAAACCTATGGCCCCCGGGTCTATCTTCCATCATATTAATCTTTCAATACTTTGTTATTTCCTTTGCCATTTATTTTACTTGCATCTTATATTTCTCTTTATCATAAAAATACCAAAAATATTATCCTGTCATATCTATCAGATCTCACTCTCGTAAGTGACCCTGTAGGGATTGACAACCCCTTATCGCATTGGTTGCGAGGATTTATTTGTTTGTGTAGGTGCGAGGGACTTATGTGCGGCCTCCTACTGGATTGATACCTTGGTTCTGAAAAACTGAGGGAAATACTTACGCTACTTTGCTGCATCACACTTTCCTCTTCAAGGAAAAACCAACGCAGTGCTCAAGAGGTAGCAATCATCTTATAATGCTACCGCCGTACTAAGAAAAATAAGATGCATAAAGGATAAACATCGCATGCAATCAAAATAAGTGATATGATATGTCCATCATCATCTTGTGCTTTTGATATCCATCTCCAAAGCATCGTCATGATCACCATCGTCACCGGCTTGACACCTTGATGTCCATCGTAGCATCGTTGTCGTCTCGCCAACTATTGCTTCTTCGACTATCGCTACCGCTTAGTGATAAAGTAAAGCAATTACATGGTGATTGCATTTCATACAATAAAGCGACAACCATAAGGCTCCTGCCAGTTGACGATAACTTCTACAAAACATGATCATCTCATACAGTAATATATATCTCATCATGTCTTGACCATATGACATCACAACAAGCCCTGCAAAAACAAGTTAGGCGTCCTCTACTTTGTTGTTGCAAGTTTTGCCTGGCTGCTACGGGCTTCTAGCAAGAACCGTTCTTACCTATGCATCAAAACCACAATGATTTTTTGTCAAGTGTGTTGTTTTAACCTTCAACAAGGACCGAGCATAGTCAAACTTGATTCAACTAAAGTTGGAGAAACAGACACCCGCCAGCCACCTATGTGCAAAGCACGTCAGTAGACCTAGTCTCATGAACGCGTTCATCTAATGTCGGTCCGGGCCGCTTCATCCAACAATACCGCCGAATCAAAGTAAGACGTTGTTGGTAAGTAGTATGACTATCATCGCTCACAACTCTTTCTGTTCTACTCATGCATATAACATCTACGCATAGACCTGGCTCGGATGCCACTATTGGGGAACATAGTATTTGAAAAAAATTCCTATGATCATGCAAGATCTATCTAGGAGGAGCATAGCAACAAGCGGGGAGAGTGTGTCCGTGTACCCTCGTAGACCGAAAGTGGAAGCATTTAGTAACGCGGTTGATGTAGTCGAACGTCTTCGCGATCCAACTGATCCAACCACCAAACGTATGGCACCTCTGTGTTTAGCACACGTTTAGCACAATGACGTCCCTCGAACTCTTGATCCAGTTGTGGACAAGGGAGAGGTCTGTCAGCACGACGGCGTGGCGATGGGGATGATGATGTTATCGGCGTAGGGCTTCGCCTAAGCACTACGACGATATGACCGAGGTGTGTAACTGTGGAGGGGGGCACCGCACACGGCTAAGAGAAGACTTGGTGTGCCTTTGGGGTGCCCCCCTCCCACGTATATAAAGGAGGGGGAAGAGGAGGCCGTCCCTAGAGGGGGCGCGCCAAGGGGGGGAATTCGTACTTGGACTCACGGTCCAAGTAGGATTCCCCCCCCCCCACTTTCCAATTCCAAGTAGGAGAAGGAGGGGAGAAGGAAGGAGGGGGGAGCCGCCCCTCCTAGTCCTATTCGGACCAGCCCATGGGGGGGCGCACGGCCACTCCTTGAGGCCCTTCTCTCCTTTCCCCTAAAGCCCATTAAGGCCCATTACTCTCCCGGGGGGTTCCAGTAACCTCCCGGTACTCCAGAAAATACCTGAAACACTTCGGAACCATTTTGGTGTCCGAATATAACCTTCCAATATATTGATCTTTACCTCTCGGCCATTTCAAGACTCCTCGTCATGTCCTTGATCTCATCCGGGACTCCGAACAGACTTCGGTCATCAAATAACATAACTCATAATACAAATCGTCATCGAATGTTAAGCGTGCGGACCCAACGGATTCAAGAACTATGTAGACATGACCGAGAAACATCTCCGGTCAATAACCAATAGCGGAACCTGGATGCTCATATTGGTTCCTACATATTCTACGAAGATCTTTATCTGTCAAACCGCATAACAACATACGTTGTTCCCTTTGTCACCGGTATGTTACTTGCCCGACATTCGATCGTCAGTATCATCATACCTAGTTCAATCTCGTTACCGGCAAGTCTCTTTACACGTTCCGTAATGAATCACCCCGTAACTAACTCATTAGTCACATTGCTTGCAAGGCTTATAGTGATGAGCATTACCGAGAGGGCCCAGAGATACCTCTCCGATACACGGAGTGACAAATCCTAATCTCGATCTATGCCAACTCAACAAACACCATCAAAGACACCTGTAGAGCATCTTTATAATCACCCAGTTACGTTGTGATGTTTGATAGCACACAAGGTGTTCCTCCGGTATTCCGGAGTTGCATAATCTCATAGTCAGAGGAACATGTATAAGTCATGATGAAAGCAATAGGAATAAAACTAAACGATCATTTATGCTAAGATAATGGATGGGTCTTGTCCATCACATCATTCTCTAATAATGTGATCCCGTTCATCAAATGATAATACATGTCTATGGTCAGTAAACTTAACCTCTTTGAATAACGAGCTAGTCTAGTAGAGGCATACTAGGGACACTCTGTTTGTCTATGTATTCACACATGTACTAAGTTTTCGGTTAATAAAATTCTAGCACGAATAATAAACATTTATCATGATATAAGGAAATATAAATAACAACTTTATTATTGCCTCTAGGGCATATTTCCTTCACTGATCACATGACCGGAGACAAGGATATGTTTCATGAGGTTGCTGAAAATGACTTCCCTCGAAAGTATGTCACTTTTGGTGATAATTCAAAGGGTAAGGAGGTTGGCCTTGGTAAGGTGGCCATCTCACACGACAGCTCCATCCAAAATGTTATGCTAGTTGAATCTCATGGCTATTATTTACTTTCCGTATCTAGACTAGCTGATTTCGGTTTCAATGTCCTATTTACTGAAGTAGATTGCCAAGTGTTTCGAATAGATAATCATAATATGGTCTTTAACGATATAGGTAGAGGTGATCTATACATTGTTGATTTCACTAAAAAGGCTCACCTATTACTTTCTTAATTGCTAAATCTTCTAAAGGTTGGTTGTGGCATAAAAGGTTAGGTCATGTGTGAGGGAGTCCTGGATTAAGGAGTCCTCGGGCATCCGGCCTGTGTGACGTGGGCCGGACTATTGGGCCATGAAGATACAAGATAGAAGACTTCCTCCCGTGCCCGGATAGGACTCTCCTTTATGTGGAAGGCAAGCTAGGAGGCCAGATGTACTACTTCCTTTCTATGTAACTGACTTTGTATAACCCTAGGCACCCCTGGTGTCTACATAAACCGGAGGGTTTAGTCCGTAGAGGCAATCATAATCATATAGGCTAGACTTATAGGGTTTTAGCCATTATCATCTTGTGGTAGATCAACTCTTGTAACCCCCATACACATCAATATTAATCAAGCAAGATGTAGGGTATTACATCCATCAAGAGGGCCCGGACCTGGGTAAAACTTCGTGTCCCTTGTATCATGTTACCATCAACCTCAGACGCATAGTTCGGGACCCCCTACCCGAGATCCGCCGGTTTTGACACCGACATTGGTGATTTCATTGAGAGTTCCTCTATGACGTCGAAGACATGGTTGATGGCTTGCCTTGTTATCAAGGATAGTAGCACCTCCGAAGGAGCCATGGCCTCACACCAAACCCTCTGGCTGGGCGGCTTTACCATGACCTCCCGTCCGGCCGTTAAGCCGACGATGACTTCTCGGGTCATCGAAAATCGCCTTAGTGTTGACCCCGAATACTCCAAGGGATCCGATAGAGTTGTCGTCTTTAAACGAGCTCCTCGATCGCATTGCCGCCTTGGGGGTCACTACGGACTACGATTGGATTGGGCTTAAACCCGATCAAAGAGAAACCAAATCTCTGTCGATCACCCATCAGATAGCGGTAGTAGAGGAGCAAATCAACAACTCTTCCTCTATATTGAGGACGAACTATGTTCAGGTTTCCGAGCTCGAAGAGCCAGATACCCGTCCGCAGAAAAACATGCCCCATCCTCCGAACCTAGAATCGGACGGCGGACCTGAAAAATCGGTTGATATCCCGGAGCCCGAACTGTTAAGCTCAGAAGTTCCTCAGACTCCGGATCCCAAATTGGGTCAGGGTTCAGATCTAAAGCCACCCACCCACCCAAATATTCACGACCTCACATGCATACGACAACAGTCTTGGGAAACAGTCCATCACTTTTGGGCCAGATTCCTCCTTGTCAAAGACAAAATTAAATATTGCCGCGACGAAGACGCGATCTCAGTATTCTACAATAATTGCACAGACGAAGGAATCCTCAACGCCATCAACTGCCATCACGTATCACACTTTGCTAACTTGGCAACCATAGTATAGAAGTACCGCGCAATGGAAAGCGCCTGGAAAGCTCAGGCAGCCCGCTGGGAACCAACGGTTTCCACTCAACCCCTCGTCCGGGAAAAAAGGATGCACCCTAGCTAGGCGCCCGACCCAGTAGTAAAGAAATCGAAGCCCAGCATCGGACGCGGAACCGTTCTGGAGGGATGGCTCGATAGGCCATGCAAAATACACATAACACCGGATACGATAACAACCCACGGCCTTAGAGCATGTTGGATACTCTGGCAAGTGGCCAAGAGCGGCGAGGATATCCTCACCAAAAACACCGCGGAGCAACTCCCCACAGAACACGATGAGCACAGAGTATTGACAATCTTCAAGACTTTCGCTTCAAACAATCGGCGCAAGAGGGCACTCCGCGACCTCGCCGAAGGCTGCCAAGTCGCAACAAAAAATCCCTGGAACGACACGGCCATAACTTTCAACGCCAGTGACGAACCAAAAATCCGATCAGTCTGGGCACCAGCCACATTGGTCCTCAATCCAATTGTGGACGGCTTTCGGCTCACTAAAGTGCTCATGGACAGTGGTAGCGGACTAAACCTCATCTATGAGGACACACTGAATAAAATGGAAATAGACAGGAGCCGCATCGAGCATAGTAATACAACCTTCCGAGGGATCATTCCCAGCCGGAGGCACGATGCGCGGGGAAAATTACACTCGGTGTGGTATTCGGCACGCGGAGAACTATCGGTTCGAAGAGATAACCTTCCAAGTGGCCCCTTTCAACAGTGGATATCATGCCTTGTTGGGGCGAGATGCATTCACACGCTTTCAAGCTATACCTCATTACGGGTATATGAAGCTCAAGATGCCCGGGCCCAACGGTATTTCCACTCTTGCTAGTGATCCGGACATAGCCCTCCGCGCCGAAAACAAAATAGCATCACTAGCCCTTGAGGCACTGTCTGAGGCCCTCGCGGCCGAAGACTTAACCGCACTATGCTCCATGGTGGACAGGGACGACATAATCCTTGATAAGCGTCCCAAATCCACCTCTTTCAAACCAGCAGACGAAATAGTCAAATTCCATGTCCACCTGACGGACCCCAAGAAGATAGCTTCCATCGGGCCACGGCTGGACCCAACGGTTGACGCCGCACTACGAACGTTCCTGCGCGAGAACTGGGATATATTCGCCTGGCACCCTTCTGATATGCCAGGAATCCCACGCAGGCTGGCCGAACACAGCCTCAATATATTGAAGGGATATAAGCCGGTCAAGCAAACACTGTGGTGCTTTTTCGAACCTAAACGACAAGCCATGGGGGAGGAGCTAGCCAAGTTAATCGAATCCGGATTCATCAAAGAAATAAAACACCTGGACTGGCTAGCAAACCTGGTGATGGTACCAAAGAAGGACAAATCCTGGCGCCTCTGCGTTGACTTCAAAGACCTCAATAAGGCTTGCCCTAAGGATCCCTTCCCCCTCCCCCGCATTGATCAGACCATTGATGCTACTACAGGACACGACTCACTGTGTTTCCTCGACGCATACTCTGGATACCATCAAATTAAGATGAAGGAATCCGATCAAGCCGCAACGGCATTCATCACCCCCATACGGGCCTTTCTGCTTTAACACTATGCCCTTTGGTCTTAAAAACGCCGGTGCCACCTACCAACGCATGATTCAAACATGCCTAGAGAAGCGAATCGGCAAGACAGTGGAAGCATATGTGGATGACATTGTCATCAAAACTAAACACGTCGAGTCGTTAATAGACTACTTGCATCTCACATTCGACAATCTTCGGACATATGACATTAAACTCAATCCGGAAAAGTGTGTTTTCGGTGTTCCCGCGGGAAAGCTGCTGGGCTTCATAGTTTCCAATAGAGGAATTGAAACAAATCCAGCCAAAATCCGATCTTTGTCACAATTGGCCACGCCAACCGACCTCAAACAGGTCCAAAAACTAGCCGGATGCATGGCAGCTTTAAGCCGCTTTATATCCATACTAGGAGAAAAAGCATTGCCACTTTATCGCCTTCTCCGACATACCGACCACTTCGAGTGGACGGAAGCGGCAACGGCCGGACTAGAGGAAATAAAGGCTCTTTTAGTGAGCAACCGATCCTGGCCGCGCCAAACGCTAGTGAACCGATGTTATTATACATCTCTGCAACACACCAGGTGGTGAGTGCAGTGCTCGTCATTAAGCGAGAGGAGGACGGACACAAGTTCCCACTCCACAAACCAGTATACTACGTATCCACTGTCCTTACACCATGCAAATCCCGGTACCCTCATTACCGAAAGATAGCATATGCGGTATTCATGGCGTCCCGGAAACTATGTCGCTACTTCCAAGAGTGCTCGATTACAATGGCTTCTGAAGTACCACTTAATGACATAATAAATAACTGCGACGCTACGGGTCGGATTGCTAAGTGGGCTATTGAGCTCCTACCATTTGACATAACATACACACCACGCCGGGCCATTAAATCCCAAATATTGGCCAACTTCATCACCGAATGGACAGAGGCCGAACTCCCTAAAGAGTACGGCACATATTTGTCGGCGTTCTGGGAACGGGGGTCCCCAGACTTGCCTGCCTGCGGCCCACGGCGTGGCTGAGCCAGCAGGCCGTACGGCCCATCTTCACCAACAAAGCACCCAAGACCCTCGCGAGGGTCCAAGCCTCGCAAGGCGGACGACGCGCGACCTCCTCGGGAGTAGCCTAGCTAGGCAGGCTCACGAGGAGCGGAGATATCAAGGCGGGGCAAACCTCACGAGACCCTCGTGATATGAGCCATGATGCACGACACCAGGCGGACGCCAGGAAGGCGCCAGGGCGCGCAACGTCCTTGTTTCCTCTTTGGTGCTAAGGAGGCAAGCATAGGCGAGGAGTATCGATGCATCAGGCAAAGGTTGCCATTTCAGTGCAACAAGACCAAGACCAGGTGGACAGCAAGAAGGAGGTCATCATGGAGCCCAAGACGGTGTCACCACCAGAGCTTTGCGCAGGCGAAGACCACTTTTGTCACGATAGCTTGTACTGGCTGTCCCCCTTCAAATTGGCCCGCCATTGTTGGCTCCCTTCCCGCTCGATATTTGGGAAGAGGACCAGGGTCTATATAAGTAGAGCTAGCCACCATAGTGGGGGGATCATCTCACCCAAGCTTGATCCAACCAGGGGACGGATCAATTAGACCATCCTCACACACTCAAGATCACCGAGCTCAAGAACACCTCAACCTTAGGAGGCTGTTCTTCCCTCGTACTGTTCATCATTGGCCCTGGAGGCAATCCACCACCACCACACTGGAGTAGGGTATTACACCACAACGGTGGCCCGAACCAGTATAAATCTTGTGTCTTTCTGTGTTGCGAGTTCGTCAAGTTCATCCACGAGATCTTAGCGAGCTAGGGCATAGATTGGTGGGAAGGAAAGACTTCGCGCGCACCCCAGTGTTCGAACCTTAAGGGTTTGCCAGAACCCCACATCCGACATTTGGCGCGCCAGGTAGGGGTGCGCCGTAGCTTCCCTTCCATCAGTTCGTCGCTCCGTCACTCCATCGTCTCCATGGCGGACGCACGTCGTGCTCGAGCTGAGCGTCGGGCTATCCTGACCACCCGCGTCGCTCAGACGGCTCCCGTCGGCGGGCCACATCACCGTTCTCCGTCCCCCGCTACAAACGCTACCACCGGTCCGGCAGGGAACGAGCAGCAGGCATCCTCGCTGCATCCTTCAGTGCAGCAAGACGTCCGCACCGCCACTCCATCAGTGACCCCTGCCGATTCTTCGTCTCATGCCCACCGCGCTCCCATGGAGGCACGGGCCATGCTCCTCGCGGCAAACGACCTCCTGCATTACCGCCCCATCGATGACCTCTACGAGGAGTGGCTCGACCGCATCGCCGAGCTCGTTCGTGCCGCAGAGGGCTCTCCAGTGCCGTCCCACTCTCTTCCTCCCCCTCAACCAGCCGCGGGCGACGGGGCTCGTGGCGCGCCTCCACCCCTCAGCCCCAAGACATCACCATGGCACCAAGGCGCGCGGCTCTGCAACATGATCCGCCGCGCCCGGCGCCCGCGCGCGAAGAGAGAAGCTGCCAAGAAATTCCACGGCCGTGAGAAGCCGCACCTGCGCTCCCTGCGCCACCTCGTCAAGACCGCGCACCGCCCGCAGCGGTGCAGCGCGGACCTCGTCAAGACCAAGCTCCACCTCCGAAGCGGGCACCGGCTACCACGGTTCACTGTCGCGCCTTCACCCCCGAGCTGCGTAGCGTCGCCTGGCCAGGCAAGTTCAAGTCGGATCTGCGTCCTCACTATGACGGTACCGCCGGCCCCGCGGAGTTCCTGCAGCTCTATGAGCTGAGCATCGAAGCGGCCAACGGCGACGAAAAGGTCATGGTGAACTGGTTTCCATGGCTCTCAAGGATGGAGCTCGCTCTTGGCTCCTGAATCTGCAGCACGACTCGTTCTCCTCCTGGGACAAGATGCGCGACCGCTTCGTCGCCAACTTCCCGGGCACTCGCGACCGCCCACCGGCCGCTGGTGACCTACACCGCATCAGGCAATAGCCAGGAGAGACCCTCCAGAAGTACATCCAGCGCTTCAACAACACCCGCCTCAAGATCCCCAAGGTCACGGATGAGGCCATCATCTCCGCGTTCTTCGACGGCATCCGTGACATCAAGATGAAGGAAGAGCTCGCCATCCACGAGGAGCTCTGCACATCTTAGGAGCTATTCAACCCGGCGACCAAGTGCGCAAGAGTTGAGGAGGGGTGCCTCTCTCTCCTTGAGCTGCCAGCCGTGGGCGTGGAGGAGAAGAAGGCCAAGGCCAAGAACGTGAAGTGCAAGGAGGTAGCTATGCTCGCAGCGGAGCCTGACATCAAGCGGGGCAGAGATCAGCCCGAGTCGTCCAAGAACGGTCAATCATTCTGCGCCTTCCACAACCTGAACACCCACAACACCAACGACTGTCAAGAGCTCAGAGCCATACGAGAAGGATGCTATGGTCGATGCCCCGAGCGCAGCGACCGGGGCTACGGCCGCGGAGGAGGACATGGAGGCGGACGCTGGGACGACCGTGGTCCGCGCCAGGAGTGGCACGACCGACCACGCGAGGACCGCTGGCAGGACCAACCTCGTGAGGGCGCCTGGAGGGACCCGCCTCGTGAGGATTGCCCCTAGGGCAACGCCGGTCTTCCCCCGCTGCCGACACCAAGAAGGAACGACGATCACCACCAGGACGAGGGGGCTGGGGGCTTCCAGGAGCCGCGCGCGATTGCCTGCATCTTGGGTGGCGCCTAGGCCCCAGCCTCTCAGTGCATCTTCAAGCAGTTTGCTCGCGAGGTGAACGCGGCGCTCCCCAAGCTTGAGGCCACGCGCCCACTCAGGTGGTCCCAATGTGCCATCACTTTCAACTCGGCGGATCAACTCAAGTGCGCAGCCACCGCTGGCACCCTTCCCATGTTGTGTTCCCTAGTCATCAGCAATGTGCAGGTCACCAAGACCCTCATCGACGGCGGTGCAGGGCTCAACGTCCTGTCCGTCGACACGTTCGACAACCTCCAAGTGCCATATGAGTAGCTCCAGCCCACCAAGCCTTTTCTCAGGAGTGACCGACGGCTCCACCACGCTGATAGGGCAGGTCCACCTACCTGTCACCTTTGGGGGGGCGCAAGAACTACCGCACCGAGCTCATCGACTTCGACGTCGTGCACATCCGCCTACTGTACAATGCCATCCTCGGGTATCCAGCCCTGGCCAAGTTCATGGCAGTCACTCATCACGGCTACAACGTTCTCAAGATGCCAGGAAGCGGAGGAATCATCACGGTCCCGTGTGAAGAGAGGGATGCGGTGTGCTCCCTCGAGCGCGCCTTTCAAGCCACAACAATCGGCGACCCCGACAGTAGAAATGAAGGCCCTCTGGAGGCCATCCCCAAGAAGAAGCAGCCGCGCCGTGCAGGACCTTAGGAGGATTGCATCGCGGCAGGAGCCACGTCAGGATCAGTGCCCGCTCCAGGGGCGCCTCCCTCCGTCGCATAGGAAGGCACGCCTGGTGCCCTCCTCAGGCAAGGCTTAGGGGCTCTCTTCTGGAGGGGCCTCAGACCTTGCCAACCTCACGAGGGAGGCGCTTGCGCACCACTTGGAAGCGTGCTTCGTGGCACGTGACCCTCAGGAGAGTACAGGGGAACGAGTGCCCACCACCCAGGAGTTCATCACCAAGACTACTCAGGAACTGCAAGAAGCAAGAGCCATGTGCGGCGACAGCCGCCCATGGGGCGCAGCTCCGCATCCTGGTGAGGATGCTGGGCTGCGTGTCTGCATCAACGTCCCAGGGCTCAACAGGGCCGCATCTCAGGAGCGTTTCTGGCCTTCGCATGTGGGCCACTGCGAGGGCCTGCCGCACAGCTACGTTCGTATGCCTTTTGGCTTGCCGAGCGTGGCGTCGGCCTATCAGCGCAACATGCGATGTGTCCTGGCGGCTCAGGAAGCTAGGTACCACGCCGTTCTGGATGAGATGGAGACGGTCTTCAGGGAACCTCCCGAGGCTCAGGGTTCTGGCGGCTCATGAGGAGTCATTTCTTCAACGCACGCCTTCAACTGCACCAACTCTACTTCGTCTACAGAACCAGGTGACATCTTCCAAGCTCGTTTAGCTAGGAGCGCCCCTCGGGCTACATTATTCCTAGGCCGCATGGGTCCGTCCCTGCGGCATGTATCCCTTTTGCTTATGTCTTCAGCTTACCTTGTTGGGGTCGCCCCTCGGGCTACATAATCCCCAAGGCGCTTGGGCCGGGCCCGGTGGCACGCATCTTCCTGCATTTATCCAAGTTGATCTGTTGTCCATGCTTAACCCGCCAACTGATGTCACCTCCTCGATCATCGCCCCCCCCCCCCAGGGCCTCCATATAGGCACCGCGCTGGTGCATGGGTCCATCCCTGCCACGCCGACAAATCTGAGCGGTCGAGCTCTGGCTCGCGGCACGCCCCGCGCACGTCACCTCACCAGGCCTCAGTGCCTTCACCTCATTCAGAGCAACCAGCAGCAGGCTGACAGCTGTAACGGCAATCGTGTTTCTTCTTGTGCCTGTTCACAGGGACCTCATGGGAAGGATAGCAGGCGGCACCGCGAGTCTCCTTTTCTCTCATGCAATTCGCTTGCACGTTAAAAGGGGGCTCCTGAGCATCGCGACTCAGGAGCTCTTACTGGCTCTCCAGCCCTCACCCCCTGGCCTTGACCATGGCATTGCAACCTGGCATACCAGCGGCGGCTGAGCTCGCTCGAGGGTCGGGGCCCGAGGACATAGAGCACTAAGGAGAGCATGAGGAGAGGGAAACTCGTATGGGCCAGCCTAGCTATGCCGCATGAGTAGGCGCGCAGCCCTAGCGCAACGTCAGGAGTCGCCACGAGATCAACGAGATAAGTCCCGCACTCGGATTGGCTAAATGTTTGGGCCTAATGGTCACTCACGCCTTGCCGCAGCCCCGTTGCGGCCACGTCAACTCCCTTTCTCACCTTACCATGGCTGCTTGAGCGCTAAGGGGGGCCTCCTGAGCATCGCGCCTTAGGGGCTCTTACTGGACCTCGGGCCGCACACCTCCTGGCCTTGACCACGGCATGCGACATGGCATACCAGCGACGGTTGTAGCCTACCTGGGGATCGGGACCTGTCGGCGTAGAGCAACAAGCTATCACGAGGAAAGAAAGGGGGACCGAGCCTTAACGGGACATGCGTTCACCAAATTCTCATAACAGGGAAGATAAGCCCAAAAGACATTACGAACCCTTACATGCCCCCATGCGGCAATTCATGATTCATTGCAGGAAACAAAAGCCGATACTAAGGGGAATCCTATCTACATCCTTCCGTGGTGGACACCATCATCAACAGTGGGCCACGAGAGGCTGGCGCCAACCCATCCAGATCAGCGGCGGCGATGGCCAGACGTCGCAGCCCTGCTTCGAGCGCGGCGAGAGCTCGGGGCACGTAGGTGTCGTCGTTTGTCTCCAGAGTCTCATAGAGCTCAGGAGAGTTGCTGGACTCCCAAGGGCTACTGCTGCTAGGGTGGCCGCGAGCGGGACGCGCGTCAACCTCACGCTCCTCTCTAGAGCAGCATTCCAGGCGGCGGCCCTCAGCATCGAAGACCTTGAAGAAGAGCGTGGAGACGCCGTCGAACTCAAAGTTGATCGCGAGAGCGCCCCTCGCATGGCAGACCTGCGCGATCTCGCCCCAGCCACACGTCATGAAGATCTTGCCAGTGGGGACCGCTTTGATCTCCGCTCCGGTCACCGGAGCGCTGCAGTCGGCGTGCTGCAGCCAAAGCTCGAGAGGCCCCCTCGGCGGCATCACGTCAGAGAAGAACCGCGGGAAGCGGATCCAAGAGCTCGGAGGCATCGGCGCCCACAACACCAACTCGCGCGAGGAGTCCACGGCGTGAACCCCAGGGGCGACGGCACGTGTCTCCATGGCGCGGCGACCCTGGATGCGGCATGGGCGGCGCTGCTCGTCACTCCGTCTTCCCGAGCCCTCGGCTTGGGCGTACAAGGGCAGCGGGTACCCCGGAGGAGGCCGCTCGCACCAAGGCCTCGACACCACCTGCATCGTCGCTTCATCACGGCGATGGATCGACCTCTTCTTCAGCGGAAGAGGCCCGGGATCATCACGGTGAGCCTTTCCTTTCCCTTCAATAGAGAACTTTCTGATGGGTGCCATTGTTGTCAGCAGTCGAGCGAGGAGGAAGAAACAAGCAAGCAAGGAAGAGATGGGCAATGGGGGCTCCGCCCCCCTCCCCATTTATAGCAAGGGAAGGCCAACCGGCGTCTCCCACGATCACAGGTAATGATGGTTTTCCTTGCATGTCGCAGGGACTTGTCAAGTCGAGTAGTTGCCGAGGCAACATGGGGAAGCGGAGATGCCCACGTCCAATCAACCGCCACCCGTAAATCGAGGTTGTAGGCTTTGGGGGCCCGCGGCGCTCCGTACTTGGCCCTTGGCTTCACCGTGAAGCCAAGCCCGAGCGCACCTTGGGCCCGGGGGCTACTGTCGGCATTTTGGGAACGGGGGGTCCCTAGACTTGCCTACCTGCGGCCCACGACGTGGCTGAGCCAGCAGGCCGTACGGCCCATCTTCACCAACAAAGCACCCAAGACCCTCGCGAGGGTCCAAGCCTCGCAAGGTGGACGACGCAAGACCTCCTCGGGAGTAGCCTAGCTAGGCAGGCTCACGAGGAGCGGAGATACCAAGGCGGGGAAAACCTCACGAGACCCTCGTGACGTGAGCCATGACGCACGACACCAGGCGGGCGCCAGGCCGCGCAGCGTCCTTGTTTCCTATTTGGTGCTAAGGAGGCAAGCGCAGGCGAGGAGTACCGAGGCATCGGGCAAAGGTTGCCATTTCGGTGCAACAAGACCAAGACCAGGAGGATGGTAAGACGGAGGTCATCATGGATCCCAAGACGGCGTCACCACCAGAGCTTTGCGCAGGCGAATACCACTTTTGTCAGGATAGCTTGTACTAGTTGTCCCCCTTCAAATTGGCCCACCATTGTTGGCTCCCTTCCCGCTCGATATTTGGGAAGAGGACCAGGCACTACAAAAAAAGACACATCCGTGACATTTTGGGCCGTACGAAATTTTTTTCTGTCATACATATGACACTTCTATGACTATAATTGTGACAAAACCCGGTATCATCATAGATGTGGTGGGCTCCTACTTCTATGACAAAAAATGATGACAGAAAATGGGCTTTTTGTCCTGGGCGGGCCAAAGACGCAGATGCATGACATTCTTTGGTCAGTCCATCACGGAAAAAACTGCGGTAGAAGCGAGGGGGAGGAAAATTTCGGGGAGTTCCCGGTTACGGTGGGAGGTCGGGGGCCAAGTGATGCGCGTTTCTCTCATACACGTACGCGCGTGTGTGCGAGGTGTTGGCTCTAACTGAACCCGAGCGATTGCACTGCAGGCTACGCATTACTGAACCCGAGCGATTGATCGATGGATGTTAACTGAACCCGATCGAGTGATTCCTTCACTACTGCTGCTAACTGAAGCCGATCGATGCTGCCTCTGGGATGAACAGTGAGCATTGCGGGGGGGTTTGGATGAACAGTGAGCGGTGGCGTTGCCTCTGGATGAACAGGACCCCGTGGTGTGGTGGAGGGCTGGATGAACAGTAGATGATGGAGGGGTGCCCGTGGAGGGGTGGTTGAACAGGACCCTGTGGTGTGGAGGGCTGGATGAACAGTAGACGGTGGAGGGGTGGTTGAACAGTAGCCGGTGGAGTAGCGCGTGGTGGAGGCTAGATGAATAGGAGCCCGTGGAGGCTGGAGGAGGTCGACGGTAGCCCGTGGAGCCCGGAGGAGGTCGACGGTGGAGATGAACAGTATCCCGTGGAGTCCCGTTTTGCGGTACGCCACACCCCTCCTGATGAACAGGACCCCGTTTCGACCGTAGGAGGTCCGTTTCGTCCGTTTTGCGGTACGCCACACCCCTCCCGATCAACAGGACCCCCGTTTCAACCGTAGGAGGTCTATTTACTCCATTTCGCGGTATGCCACACCCCTCCCGATCAACAGGACCCCCGTTTCGACCGTAGGAGGTCCGTTTCCTCCGTTTTGTGGTATGCCAGACCCCTCCCGATGAGCAGGATCCTGTTTCGAACGTGGCCAGTCGAACAGAAGGCCATTTCCTCTGTTTTGCAGTACGCTAGGCCTCGTTTCCATCGCCTATTCCGTCCAAGCCCTCCAGATGAACACGACCACGCATTCTTTTCCAACCCAGCCGGTTGGCTCCCACGCGTTCCGTTGCCTCCCGATGAACACGACGCATTCCGTTGCCTCCCCATGAACAAGACGCATTCCGTTGCCTCCCCATGAACAAGACGCATTTCGTTGCCTCCCCATGAACACGACGACAACGTTGTTTCTCTGTTTCGACCCAGCCATGTACATGAGCCCTGGCCGTACGTATGCGCGAGTAGGCGTTCGAGACCCTGCCCGTATGTTCACATATGTGGCCGTATTTTCTTTCTTGCACCCTGGACGTTGTACGTACGTGTACATGCTACATGCGCACCTCTACTACGACACGTGTGCGCCTCTACTACGACACGTGTGCGCCTCTACATCGACCAGTATGTACATACACGTTCGCAACCAGAATGACAACGCTACGTACGCTTCGACCAGGTGGGTCCCGACTGTCAGGCACTTCCTTGCCTGCGAAGATGTAGCTGGTGGGGCCCAGCAGTCAGGGGGCGAATCATTTTTTTTGCCCAGACGCACTTCCTTGCATGCGAAGGTGTAGCTGCAGGGTCCCAACAGTCAGGGGGGCGAATCGTTTTTTTGCCCAGACGCACTTCCTTGCGTGCGAAGGTGTAGCTGGTGGGTCCCAGCAGTCGGGGGGCGAATCATTTTTTTCGGACGCACTTCCTTGCATGCGAAGATGTAGCTGGTGGGTCCCAGCAGTCAGGGGGCGAATCGTTTTTTTTTCGGACGCACTTCCTTGCGTGCGAAGATGTAGCTCATGGGTCCCAGCAGTCAGGGGGCGAATCATTTTTTCGCGAAATACAGTGGCCCGTCCGGTGGGTCCCCGCTGTCAGGTGGAGGAATAATTATTTTTCACGTAATAAGGAGGCACTTCCTTGCGGCTGCCATGGACCCAGCTGTCAGCCTCTCCACGTACAGTCCACGTCCGATGGAAGTCGTTGCTTGACCATGTTGACCACGTCGCGCCGAGAGCACCAGGGCAGTGGATGATGGCGAGGCCTAGGAAGGGGACGACGCAGAGCCGGGGAAGACGCGGCAGTGGATGCACACGCGGAGAGGAGTACGAGGGTTCACTGGTTCGGCTGCGCTACCGTCGCCGCAGAATAACAGGGGGTGTGGGTGATTGGAGGGATGGCCTGGCCAGCGGTGGGAGTAGTAGGGGGCGGTGAGGCCTCTGCGGTAGCACAGCCGGCCACGGGAGGCAGGAGCAGGCGGCACGACCGACGCTGCTTTGGGCGGCTGGAGCAAGAAGACCAGAGGTTGAAGAAGCACGACGGCCGTTGGATGGACATCGTACGGTCACTGCAGCTAGAATCGTATATATTGACTAAGTTGACAAAGCCCTTGGTACGTCAACTTAGTAGTCCCACAGGTCGGCTTCCGAAATGGTGCGCCCCAGATGTCAGGGGGAGGAATCATTTTTTGGGTGGGTGAAGCTAGAATATCCGAGATTGAAGAAGAAGCATGGCATCCGTTGGATGGACATCCAATGGCCACTGCTGCTAGAACCGTGTGTTGACTATAAGTTGACAAAGCTTTCCATACGCGTCAACTCAGTTTTTTTAGGGGACGCGTCAACTTAGTAAGGCCAGAAGTGTGTGGCAGAGAACTTATAGCCCATTTGAGATTTGTAAGAATGTGTAGCCCATTTTTGAATTCTAATGGAATTTATTACAGCCCATTTACAGTTTTGTTAAAAGTGCAGCCCATTTCAACCAACCGTTCAAAACAGAATTCAATAAAATTTCCCACATTTTGATGGGATCCGAAATATTTTTATCCCGAAATTTCTAGTCAGATTAAATACAATTTCAATATAAATTTATATTACGTAACAATCCAACGAAACATTGTGCTCGCAAAAATTAATGAAATTAAAATTTTCAATATCCGAAAATAATATTTTATAAAGTAATAACGTGTTTGGTGCATTTTTTCATAGTTACTGCCCAGTTTTTATAATTACATCCCATTTATTATTTCTTAAAGCTCATTTTCTTGTTAAGCCTAATGCATCCCTCCTAGCAAAGATTTGCAGCCCAGAGGGGCAGAGAATAACAACTTGACCTTGCCTGGGTATTCCTAAAAAAAGTATAGCTGGGCTAGCCATTTTCAGCTTGAAAAAAATTAATATCTGGGCTGGATATCTTGTCGGGTTTCGGGTTCCGGCAGACCCTCGAGGTTCGAACACTGGGGTGCGCGCGGAGTTCTCTCCCCTACCGTTCTACGTCCGATCCTCTCGCGCGAACTAAGATGAAAATGATGAACAACGCAAGAGACATGATGTTTATACTGGTTCGGGCCACCGTTGTGGTGTAATACCCTACTCTAGTGTATGGTGTGGTGGATTGCCTCTAGGGCTAATGATGGACAGTACAAGGGAAGAACAGCCTCGCGAGAGGTGTTCTTTAGCTGGTGCGATGAACTGCTAGGGTGAGTTCGGTCGCCTCTCTCTCTCTACTAGGGTTCTACTAGGTCTCTCCCGGGGGTTTTTCCTCACTCTATGGTGGCTAGCTCTATTTATAGAGGCCCTGGACCTCTCCCCAAACAATGAGCGGGAAGGGCACCAATAATTGGCCATTTCAAAGGGGAACATCTAGTACAAGTTATCCTGACCAAAGGTGGTCTTCGGCTACCAAAAGCACTGGCGATGACGCCATCTTGGGCTCCACGGTGACCTCCGTCCTGCTGTCCAGCTGGTCTTGGTCTTGTTGCACCGGAATTGTAACCTTTGCCTGATGCCTTGGCTTGTGTTTGCCCCCTTTCCACCAAAGGGTCAACAAGGACACTGCGCAGGCCGGCGCCCGCCTGGTCTCGATCGTCATGGCTTGCGTCACGGGTTCCTCGCGAGGTACCCTTGCCTTGATCTTTCCGCCTCCTCGCGAGCCTACCTGATGAGGCTGCCTCTGAGGAAGCTTCCTGTCATTCGCCCCACGAGGCTTGGCCCCTCGCGAGTGTCTTGAGCTTGAGCTGATGAAGACGGGCCGCACTGGGCCCCCGCTTGAGCCACGCCGCAGGCTGCAGGCAGGCAAGTCTGGGGATCCCCGTTCCCAGAACGCCAACAGTAGCCCCCGGGCCCAAGGCGTGCGTGGGCTTGGCTTAGCAGAGAAGCAAAGGGGCAAGCGCGAAGCGCCGCGGGCCCTAACAGCCTGCGGCCTTGGGCGCCGCGTGGCGGTTGATTGGGCGTGGGCGGCTGCGCTTCCCCATGACACCTCGGCAACTGCACGACTTGACAAGTCCCTGCATGCAAAGATATGGGTCACGATTACCTAAGGTCATGATGCCCGGCGGTTGGCCTTCTCTGGCTATAAGTACGGGGCTGCGTGAGCTTCACCAGTTCACCCCCTTTCCGTTACTCCTCCTCTTCTTCTTCCTCATCCTTGCTTCCTCTTGCACCAATGGCACCGATCCGCCGGTTTTCAGCTGAGGAGAAGGGAAAGGTCCCCTGAGAGGGTCCTGACCCCCTCCTGCCGAAGAAGCGGCCAATCCTTTGTCACCGGGACGAAGGCGCCTGGCAGGTGGTGTCGAGGCCGTGGTACAAGCAGCCGCCGCCTGGGTTTCTGCTGCCCTTGCACGCCCGCGTCGTAGGCCCCAGGGGGGAGGGCGCCGAGCAACACCGACAGCGTCGCCGCCGACGCCGGCGAGTCACAGTGGTGCGCGTCGTCCCCCCCTGGAGTCCACGCGGAGCGCTCCTCTCGCGATCATGTGCTTCACGTCGCCATGCCTCCAACTTCGTGGATCCGCCTTCCTCCCTCCTTCGCCTTCGAGATGCCGCCGAGCGGGGCCCTGGAGCTCTGGCTGCAGCATGCCGACTGTGGCACCCCTGCAACCGGAGCGGAGGTCGCGGTCGTCGCTTCGGGCAAGGTCTTCATGACCCGAGGCTGGGGTGAGATTGCTCGGGTCTGTCGCGCGGACGGCGCCTTGGTGATCCATCTTGAATACGACGGCGCCTCCTTGATGTTCTTCAAGGTCTTTGATGCAGAAGGATGCCGGCTGGAATGCTGCCCTAAGGGAAGCGGCAGTGGTGATGAACTGGCGAGGGCCAGCCCCGCCCGTTGGTCCTCCTGCAGCTCCTCAGGCAGCAGCGGAGGGACTGCGGGCTTCAGCGGCTCCCCCGAACTCCACGCGTCCCTAGAGACGAGCGACGACAGCTACGAGCCTCCGAGCTCATGCCGCACTCGGAGTGAGGCAGCTGCATCGGGCCGCCGACGCCACTGATCTGGATGGGATTGGCACTGGCACTGGGCAGCCCACTGTTGATGATGGCGTCGCCTGGGGAGGTGCTAGCAAGTAGCGTTCCTTAGGGTTAGCACCTTTTGTTCCCTACAAGGAATTAAAGCAACACCCCGTGGGGGTATGTAAGGCGTCTGTCGCGTTTTTGTAATTACTATATCCTTAATATGGATTGGCGTGAGGTGTCCGTTCTGTTCTAGCTAAGCTCCCCTTTTCTATCCTCACGAGGACTTGGCGCTCTACGCTGAAAGGTCCCAGTCCCCAGGCAAGCTTCAGTCGTCGCTGGTATGCCAGGTCGCGATGCCGTGGTCAAGGCCAGGAGGTGAGTGGCCCGAGGTCTGGTAAGAGCCCCCAAGTCGCGATGCTCGGGAGGTCCCCTTTAGCGCTCAAGCAATCCTTGCTGGGCGAGAAAGGAAGGTAGCATCGCCATGACAGAGTTGCACTGGGCGGGGATTTAGCATTGCGTTGGTCTAGCCTTTGCGACGGCACGACTTATCTTCTGTGTCTGACGTAGTTCCTCGGAGAGGCGCCTGGTCCGAGAGGCGGTGGTCGAGGTACTGCTGGGTTAGGCCCTCGCGAGCTTCTTCCCACTCCCCCGCACTTTCCTTAACGCTCTACGTCCTCAGGTCCCGGCCCTCGAGCAAGCTCAGCCGCCGCTGGTATGACAGGTCGCGATGCCGTGGGTTAAGGCCAGGGGGTGAGGGCTGGAGAGCCAGTAGGAGCCCATGAGTCGCGATGCTCAGGTACCCCCCCTTTTAACGTGCAAGCGGTCCGTGCCGAGGAGAGGGAGAGAGAGCTCACGATGCCCCCAACGTTGCTCCTGGAGTAGGTCCTGCACACCAATCATAAGGAGAAACAAGGCATGTTGTTACGGTCGCCGGCCAACCTATGGTCACTCCGAGGGAGCGGTCAGGGCACTGAGGGTCTGGTGAGGTGGCGCCGTGCGGGGCTGCCGCAGCCAGAGCTCGACCACTCAGGTTTATCAACGCTGCAGTGACAGACCCGTGCACACGCACCGTGCCAGAGCGAGCGGCTCTTCAAATAGGCGTCGATTGAGCAGGTGATTAGGTCAGGTATGTCATGCACATAGGAGGAGATCCAATTTCAAGCAAGCGTAGGTAAAAGCAACCGCCGCTAGGTCGGGCCTGAGCGGCGTGGGGATGATGCAGCCCAAGGGGCGCCCCCAACAAGGTAAATGAAGAGCATAAACAAAATGGATACATGCTGCGGAGACGGACCCGCGCGGCCTGGGAATGGTACAGCCCTGTGGGCGCTCCCAGCTGAAAGTAGAACTCTGAAAGATGTCACCTGGTGTTGTTGAAGACGAAGTGATGCTGAGGAAGTGAGCGATGCACGGTGAAGATGTCGGCCTTCATGAGCCCCTAGGCCCAGGGGCCTCGGGAGGTTCTGGTGGCACGTGCAGGTCTTCGGGGATCATCGCCACCTCCGCCAGGACCGCGCGATGCCTGACCTCCTGAGCCTCCAGAATGCTCCTCAACAGGCACTGATGTGCGGCGACTGCGCTTGGCAAGCCGAAGGGCATGCGAACATAGCTGTGGGGTGGTCCCATGCAGCGCCCTACGGCCGAAGGCCATAGGCGCTCCTGGGACGCAGCTCGGTTGAGCCCTGGTACGTCGACGCAGACGCACAATCCTCCATCCTCGCCTGGATGTGGGGCCACGGTAGGTAAGCGGCGGCTGCCGCGCATGACTCTGGACTCCTATAGCTCTTGGGTGTTCCTTGCGATGAACTCCTGAGGGTTTGGTCTGCTTTGACTTGTACCTTTCTAAGGGAAGCGTGCCTGAAAGCACCCCTCCAAGTGGTGCCCAAGTGCCTCCCCCGTGAACTTGGCAAGGTCAGTGGCTCTCCAAGAGAGAGCCCCCGAGCCCTGCCTGAGGAGGGCACCGGGCGCGCCTTCCTATGCGCAAGGGGGCGGTGCTCCCTGACCGGGCGCGAATCCTAACGCGATACCTCTGGAGGTGCCTGCTTCCTTGTGGCTCTGGCTAGGTGAGGTCTTCTTCTTCTTGAGGGTCGCCTCGGGAGGCCTCCCGCTCCTGCGATCTGGGTCTTCGATTGCTGCAGCTTGGAACGCATGCTTGAGCGAGCACACTGCGTCCCTTTCTTCACAGGGTACGGTGATGACTCCACTGCTTCCTGGCATCTTGAGGATATTGTAACCATGGTGAGTCACTGCCATAAACTTGGCTAGGGCTGGGTACCCGAGGATGGCGTTGTACGGCAGGCGGATGTGAGCGACGTCGAAGTCGATGAGCTCGGTGCGATAGTTGTTGCGCTGCCCGAAGGTGACTGGGAGGAGGATCTGCCCAATTGGAATAGTGGAACCATCGGTGACTCCTGAGAAAGGCTTGGTCGGCTGAAGTTGGTCGTATGGCACTTGGAGATTGTCGAACGTCTCGACGGACAAGACGTTGAGTCCTGCTCCGCCGTTGATGAGGGTCCTGGTGACTTGTACGTTGCTGATGACTGGGGAGCAAAGCATCGGGAGGACTCCGGCCATTGCCGCACATTTGAGCTGGTCTGCGGAACTGAATGTGATCGCACACGAAGACCACCTGAGAGGGCGCGTGGCCTCAACCTTGGGAAGGACTGCATTCACCTCGCGAGCAAACTGCTTGAAGATGCGCTGTGAGGGTGGGGCCTGGGCACCGCCCAAGATGCAAGCAATTGCATGCGGCTCTTGGAAGCCCCCAGCCCCATCGTCTTGGTGTTGGTCTTCGTTCCTCCTTGGTGGAGGCGGCAGAGGAGGGAGGCCTGCGTTGCCGTGGGGACGGTCCTCACGAGGCTGGTCCCTCCAGCCCCCCTCGCGAGGCTGGTCCTGTCAGTGGTCCTCACGAGGGCGGTCACGCCATCCCTGGCGAAGCCCACGGTCTTCCCATCGTCCACCGCCTCTTCCTCCTCCTCGGCCATAGCCCCTATCATTGCGCTCTGGGCGTCGGCCGATTCACCCATCTCGCACGGCTCTGAGCTCTTGACATTCATTGGTATTGTGGGTGTGGAGGTCATGGTACACGCAGTACCATCCGCCCTTGGATGACTCAGGCTGATCCCTGCCTCGCTTGGTGTCCGGTTCCGCTGCTAGCACGACAGACCCCTTGCGCTTCACGTCCTTGGCCTTGAGCTTTTTTTTTCTTCCGGGTCGGCTGCCGGGAGCTCGAGGAGGGAGAGACGCCCTTCCTCGGCCCTGGCGCACTTGGTTGCCAAGTTGAATAGCTCCAGGGATGTGCACAGGTCTTCATGGATTGCAAGCTCTTCCTTCATCTTGACGTCATGCACGCCGTCGGAGAAGGCTGAGATGATGGCTTCTTCAGTAACCTTGGGGATCTTGAGGTGAGCGTAGTTGAAGCGATGGATGTACTTCTGCAGGGTTTCTCCTGGCTGTTGCTTGATGTGGTGTAGGTCGCTCATGGCCGGGGGCCGGTCGCGAGTGCCCTGGAAGTTGGCGATGAAGCGGATGCGCATCTCACTCCAGGAGGAGATCGTGCCGGGCGCCAGGTTCAGGAGCCAGGTGCGGGCGCCGTCCTTGAGCGCCATGGGGAACCAATTCTCCATGACCTTCTCGTCTCCATTGGCGGCTACGATGCCCAGCTTGTAGAGCTGCAGGAACTCTGTAGGGTCCGCTGTGCCATCGTAGCGGGGAGGGTGGTCAGGCTTGAACTTGCCTGGCCATGTGACGCCCCGCAGCTCAGGGGTGAAGGCGAGGCAGCCCGCCATGGCCACTGGCGCCCTTTGCTGGTGCTGGACTCGTTCTTGCGGGTCACCACGCGCCACCACTGGGAGCAGCGCGGGGTTTTGTCGTGGAGGCGCTAGGGCGTGATCTTGGCGCGCCGGCGCTGGGAGCGCGTGAGCACCTTCCCGGGGACGTGGGATCTCTTGGCAGCTCCCTTCTTGCTGCGCAGGTGCCGGACGTGGAGGGTCTCGCCCTGGGGCTGCGCGCCTTGGAGCTAAGGTACCTTCTTGGGGAGGAGGCGGCGGAGGCGCCTCCTGATCCTCGCCCCCGGCACGGACGGAGGGCGAGGCAGCGAGAGAGACCGCAAGGGGGAGCCCCCTACGGCGCTGACGAGCTTGGTGATGCGGGCGAGCCAGTCCTCGTAGAGGTCATCAACGAGGCGATAGTGCAGGAGCTCCCGCGCCAAGAGATGTGAGGCATGCGCATCCATGGGTGCAAGATGTGCGTGGGACGACGAGCCAGCTGGAGTCAGTGACGTGGTGGCGGTGCGGCCATCCCGCCGCACCGAGGGGTGCTAGGACGAGGCCTGCTGCTCGTTCCCCGCCGGGCCGGCGGCGGCGTTGGCGGCGGGCGTTGGGGAACGACGAGGGGGGCCGCCGACAGGCGCCGTCTGGGTGACGCGAGCGGCGTGAGCAGCCCGGTGCTCGGCGCGAGCCCGACGAGCGTCGGCCATGGACACGATGGAAGATCACACACGAACAGCGGAAGGAAGATTCCGGCACACCCCTACCCGGCGTGCCAAATGTAGGGTTTCAGGTTCCGGCAGACCCTTGAGGTTCGAACACTGGGGTGCGCGCGGAGATCTCTCCCCTACCGTTCTACGTCCGATCCTCTCGCGCGAACTAAGATGAAAATGATGAACAACGCAAGAGACATGATGTTTATACTGGTTCGGGCCACCGTTGTGGTGTAATACCCTACTCTAGTGTATGGTGTGGTGGATTGCCTCTAGGGCTAATGATGGACAGTACAAGGGAAGAACAGCCTCGCGAGAGGTGTTCTTTAGCTGGTGCGATGAACTGCTAGGGTGAGTTCGGTCGCCTCTCTCTCTCTCTACTAGGGTTCTACGAGGTCTCTCCTGGAGGTTTTTCCTCACTCTGTGGTGGCTAGCTCTATTTATAGAGGCCCTGGACCTATCCCCAAATAATGAGAGGGAAGGGCGCCAACAATTGGCCATTTCAAAGGGGAACATCTAGTACAAGTTATCCTGACCAAAGGTTGTCTTCGGCTGCCAAAAGCATTGGCGATGATGCCGTCTTGGGCTCCACGGTGACCTACGTCCTGCCGTCCGACTGGTCTTGGTCTCGTTGCACCAGAATGGTAACCTTTGCCTGATGCCTTGGCATGTGCTTGCCCCCTTTGCACCAAAGGCGAAACAAGGACACTGCGTAGGCCGGCGCCCGCCTGGCGGCCGCCTGGTCTCGATCGTCATGGCTTGCATCACGGGTTCCTCGCGAGGTACCCTTGCCTTGATCTCTCCGCCTCCTCGCGAGCCTGCCTGATGAGGCTGCCTTTGAGGAAGCTTCCTGTCATCCGCCCCGCGAGGCTTGGCGCCTTGCGAGGGTCTTGAGCATGAGCTGATGAAGACAGGCCGCGCTGGGCCCCCGCTTGAGCCACGCCGCAGGCCGCAGGTAGGCAAGTCTGGGGACCCCCGTTCCCAGAATGCCAACATATCTGACCTGGGCTAGACGGGCCACAGCCCGCCCAGTTAATACCTGCAGTGATGTTTTTGTTGTTGTTCAGAGGAGAAAAATTAATATCTGGGCTAAACATCGAAAAACTCTGTAGTGCTCACACCTTAAAAACACAAATAATGCTCGAGCTTCTTGGTCCCAGCTGTCGGCCGCTTCTTGTGCAATTCTCTCGTTTATTGACTACTCCCTCCTTTCCGGTTTATAAGGCTCAATTCAAAAATCTCACCAACCATGGTAGATGATGAATGGTGGAATATTTTTTGTAGTTTGCAAAAGCACCCAATTAATGCTCTTGTTTTCCTCAAAAAATTATGTTTACGAATGCATTAATTGCAATGCATGCATGCATAAAGTGCATGCATTAGTCAGTTTTCTCTTAATACTTGCATGCAATGATTTAATGCACCTTGAAGTCTGAACATGTGATGGGGAACAACCAAATTGAGCCTTATAAAATGGAAAAACTAAAATTTTGAGATAAGCCCTATAAACCGGAAAGGAGGGAGTACTACATAGGTTGACAATGGTGTGGGACTGTGATGTCCGGAAACCAGGAGGAAGCAAAATAAATTATAGTTTTATATGTATATATATAATAAGGAGGCACTTGCGTACGTGAGGCTATGGACCTGGTGGGTCCCCATTGTCATCCTCTCCAAGTAAAGTCATCTCCTCGCCCGCACGCGCTTTCCGCCCGAAACAGTCAGCGCCGCCCTCCCCACTTCCCGGTGCAGGCGATTGCTCCGCCTTCAAACGACACAAGTGTCGTCCGTCCGTCCATCTGTTGCCCACATTAATGATACGCGATTGCCGAGGCAGCTACTCCGGCGCCACACGTCCATCCCTCCGCCCGCCCACCATTGCTATATAAACTGTTGTGTCGGCCATAGCCGCAGTCATCCGCATCCGTTCCCTTTCTCCTGTCCACACCACTACTACCCACCATGGCTTCCTTGCGCTCCAGCGCTCTTCAGGGCGGATGGACGACGGACCATAAGGAGATGGAAGCCATTGCTGTCGACCGGCTGGCCGGCAGGCAGCCAGAGGATGACGACGTCCCAATGGAGAACATGGTAGTTGACGATCCAGCGCCAACCCCCTCCTCTGCGCCATCCTCGCCGGTGCATTGCACCATGACCATCGGCGAGGCCTGTGCCCAATATATGGACAGGGTGAGGCAGATGCGTGAGGAGCAGTTCCGGGAGGTGCGGGCCGACACCGCCTACAACCACCATCTCCTCGAGGAGCACCTGCAGGCGGAGGAGCAGATCACCGCGGAGCGGGCGGAGCAGGAGGCGCTGCTCGACTCGTACTGCTCCACCCGCAAGGGCCGCCTCGAGCGCTGGCGGTACCGCATGTAGGTGGCGGAGGCTGCGGCCGCCTACAAAGAGGCTAGCAAAGAGGGCGGTGAAGCGGGCGAGGCACTGTTTGGTGAGACCGAGGACGAGGTAGAGGACAATGCCGGCACCGACGAGTCCCCACTCCGATGGCGTCGATGAGGCCCTGCTTCGCTGAGGCCCCACGGCACCAGCAACAAGGCAGAGGACACCTCCGGCTCCGCCAAGGCCCTGGCCCGCCAACAATGGGGCAGAGGACATTGCCGGCTCAGACGAGGCCCCGCCCCACTGCCAACGAGGCCGCACCACACAGAAAACGAGGAAGAGTAGAACACGGTAGGTCGCCGCCGCTCGGGTCCAAGTAAGGCCACCGCTGCTACCCTCCAGTTGAAGCCAAGCTAGGCGGGTTAACCATTGACGGCCGGTTAGCTTCTTGGCAGCGACGTGGAGTCGGAGAGCTGCGCTGGAGAAGAACGCTGCTTCTACTTAACTGCTGGTGTAGTTGGCTGACTGACATGTGGGCCCAACAGGCCACATGTCAGTTACACAACTGCACCTGCAGTTAAGTCACTGAAGCTTCTATTCGGCTCAGCAGGACACAGGTGGGTAGCTTCGGTTAATTAATTATACCTCCAGCGCACCCCTTTTTAGTTGAAGAATGTATGAAATGTAATGAAATCCGGCATGTTTATATGAAATCCGACCGTGTATGAATGAATTTATTTTGACTAGTTCGAATTCCTGTATCACTGGCATTGGATGAACATGCAAAACAATACGTACTAGCATTATTCCCAGGGTGATCACCTCGTTTCCAGCAGTTTCACATGTACTCCCTCTGGTCCTTTCTGGTCTGCATACAAGTTTTGTCTGCAGTCAAAGTATCTCTACTTTGACCGATCTTATACAAAAAAGCATGCACTTTCACAATGTGCGAAGTAAAAAGGAACAGAAGGAGTACAAATAGTTTGAGCAGCTTTTTAGCGTTTCTTTACATTGCAATCAAACACACAGGCCTGTCAATTCATAGAGAACATTCAAAACAATTGATGATTATGCATCTCAGCGACTCACATGTCAGAGGCAATATTTACTTCACAACTAAAGAATAAAGGAAAATTTGATCGACGCTGCTGACAGCAAAGGGCGTCCCATTCGAAAATATCAAACACATGTCTTGCTAAAATCAATGAGAAAAATTTGACAAGGTTGTCCCATTCCAAAATATCAAATGCATACAATTGTGGAATGGGCAGGGTTTGCCATCAGTTCGGACATTGACATGGCACCTCGTGCTAAATAAACCAGCTATTCTTTTTGTGCAGTTCCACCAAAATCAACCAAATTCGCGCGTAGCTTGTATGATTTCGCCCTTATATGTTGCAACGCCATGAACTTATCGGCACCACCTTTCTTGTGGTGGAAATGAATGATTCGATGTATTCATGAACATTTTGTGCAGTTCCCATTGAAATCAAGCTAAGCACCCCTGTTTGCACAAATACAAAAAAGTGATTAGTATAAAGCAAACTGTACTATGAATTGACAGTTTCAATAGGCACATACATGGTCCATGTAGAGCACACTTTTAGAAAAATGGAACTCACCAGAAAGAATCCTAGAACAACATTGTACTCGCGCATCACGGCAAAAAGATGGAGATTTGTCAGTCCTTCTGAGCTGAAGTTAGTTTGGTCTTATGGGGAGTAATGTAACCATCCTTCAACTGCTCCTTCTGATGAGAAGATAGACATGGCTTCTTCATCCTGGCATAATCGGAACTAGTCACTTCACGTACTCCATATTCTTCTTCAGAGGAAGATGATCCTGTTGTGCAAAGACAAGAGGACTACTGAATGCAAGCATCCCTATTTGCTCGAAAAGAAAAGGCAAGGCAATATTTAAAATAGCACAGATGAAGCACTTCTCAAGGACAATACCACTTTTTCATGACAGTATCTAAAAAGTAGCACAACACCAATAAAGATGACAAAGCTCAATCATATGGATGAAATCAGTGGGCGAGTACCAACCTTTGTCAGGAGGCTTATTGTGTAGAGCATACAGATGAAGCACTTCTCCGGAACCATCTGACGCTATCTACGGTGGTGGCCATGCTTACTATATACTCCTCGATTAGTTTAATGTTTCCAACATCTTCTTGTGCAGTTCCACTAAAATATATGGTATCTTCAAAGAAGATCCCTGTTTGCACAAGTTGAGATAATTACATATTACATTAAGAGTGGCATCAAATCAGTGCAAAAACAATTGCTCGTTCCAGCCATAGCAATAAATTAAGATGCAAAACTATATCATTACTTGTGTCATCATAGTTCCAGTGCTTCATTACAACACCGAGAGTTGATTTTTGTTTTTCTTCCGCTTGTTCTTCCCCTTCATCACTTGGTTCAATAATAGACAAGCTTCGCCTTCAATGTAAGATTTGGCATGTTAATTAGGGAGCACAAGTATAGTACTAAACTTAATTTTCTGATGAAAGTGGCAAAATACAGGCCAGCAGTTGTGAAATATCCATATCTTACCTCAATGGGATATTACGGTGCACATACAGATTGGAAGTCTTGTCTCCATTTGTGAAGTTCACTAAAATCAAGCAACATTATCGTACAAGTAGCACAACATATGAAAGCACACTACAGAATCATGTGAAAGAAGGCTAGTACTGACCTCTCATGATGCGGAATTCAAACAACTCATAAGAAGAAGATCTGAACCAAATTCGCCTTAACGGATAGGAAGTAAGATCTCCTCTTGTGCAGTTCCACTAAGATCAAGCAATCAAGCAACGTTGTCGGTGTGACATTTTGGTTGAACTGCACAAAACACTCTTAAAACAAAAGTGTTTTGTGCAGTGCAACAAAAGGTCACAATGGCAACGAGGTGAAGTAGATAACCCTGTTTACACAAAGGTGCAAAGGAAACAATTAGTGGTCAATAACGGTTGATGACACAGAAACCAACAAAAAGAAGCATCTACCTTATCTAAATGGGAAAGAAAGCAAGACAGTAGCATTTCTCAAACAGTGGCATTGACTAATATTAACATAGAGATTATATTAACAATAAAATTCGTTAAACATGTAATTTGCTTTTAACTGTGGCATTGCATCAATTTTCCAGCGGCATTATTAGAGGGTGTTTGTTTACAGGGACATTTTGGTGTAGGGACTAAAAAAACTCCGTGTCAGTCCCATCTAAACCAAACAGGAGGGACTTTTTGGGACTAAAAGTGGGCATTTGGGACTAAAGAAAGAAGACCCCGAGGGAGTCTTTTTGGGACTTTTTCCAACAGTTTCCCTTGCCACGCATCGCACCTTGTCTCTTTTAGTTCATTACTAGGGATAACATGGTGTTTTAGCATGTCATTTAATAACCTCTAGTCCATGTTTAGTCCCTGGAACCAAGCAAGTAGGGACTATGGAGTTTTTAACCAAACAGGGCCTTAGATTAACAACAGCTAATGAGTTGCACGGGACAGTGGACGCACCAGCACCATGTGCATCTACCGATGTACTGTGGTCATGCACAGTCTGTTGCAACAAAGAACAAACAACCACGGAGCATATGTGTTGGTCCTAGTTTTGTTATCTTTAGACACCTTTCCCTATGTGAGCGCAGCAAATCTAGTCCTGCTCAAACTCTACAGCCTTGTCCTTTCCTTTCCTTTTTGAACTAGTACTTTCGCCCCTTCCTTTCCTTTTTGAACCACGTCCTAGATTTATGTGATACAACTTTCCCCACTACTTTCCCCCCGTTCCTTTCCTCTTTGAACCATGTCCTAGATTCATGCTATACAACTTTCCCCCTTCATTTCCTCTTTGAACCACGTCCTAGATTCATGCTATATACAACTTTTCCCACTACTTTCCCCAACTCCTTTCCTCTTTGAACCACGTCCTAGATTCATGGTATACATGCAGCTAGAGCAATGCATGTGGAGTAAGTAAATTATACCTTAAGGTTCTTAGGGCGTGGTTCGGTGGGCGACGGGACAGCGGCAAAGAAGAATGGGTCGGAGGCCCTCTCGCGCCGCCGCTGGGTGGAAAGTGAACAGCTGCGCCGGTAGTCCCTCGCCGACGGCGACAGTGTTAAGCCTCCTTCCGTTCCCGACGGACGGATCCTGCCGGCTCTTGGAGCAGCAGTGAGGGGAGAGAGAGGCCAACAAAGTCTTGCTTAGATCTGGAGAGGGCGAGAGAGTGTGAAGAGAGCAACTACAAGGGCGAGAGAGTGTGAAGAGAGCAACTACAAGCGCTGAGGCTCCAGCGTGTATATATATACTGGAGAGAGTGTGTGAAGCGTGCAAACCCTAGAAAACATTTTGACCAGTCAAAGAATCCTCCTGGCACAAATTATGCTCAAGTGTAGTTATCGAACCCGAGACCTCAAGTTAGAAGGTGCAATGGTACCAAGGTGCGTGCGTGCGTGTGTGTGTGTGTGTGTTTAACAGCATGTGTGTGTTAGAGAGAGCGATAGATCGACCTACTCCTACAGAGAGATGTTGTGTAGTGTACGATTTTAGCCGTGAGAGTCGGTGCATCCTCTCGTTTCCGGGCGTGTCCGGTAGGGACATGCGGACAGATGCCATGCCCGCTCCTGACCAGCCTGGCCCACCCAAAGCCCCTCCATCTCCCGAGCGCGCTTCCCGCCCGAAACGGTCAGCGCCGCTTCAAAGAATCGGTGCCGCATTCATGCCCGGGCAGAGCGGACACGACCTCTCACTGGCGCAAGAGTGATGGTTACTGCTGGGTCTATGTGATTTGACGACTCATTGGTCTTTATTACTGAGGTGGTAGGACTGCTGGATGTCCCACGCTTTCGGCGAAAGGAGGTACTACTACTAGATTACAATTTTCTCCATTCTCACAGCGGAGGCGTGCAAGAGCAGTGAAAACACGCAGGCTCAGTGATTACATGGCCCACCTCACACTATCACCGTGCGACACCTAACTCTTTACATAGTACTCCCTCTGTTCCTAAATATTACTAGATGAGTCCCCGCGCGTTGCCGCGGAACAGCGGTATATCTCTCTGCGCAAAATTATCAATTTCGTAGAACTAAAAAAACTCTATAACTGCATGACAAATGTGGTAGCCAAACTAAATAAACTCCCATCATCATTTAGATCATCCCACGTAAGGAAAAAAGATCAGCCAACTCCTACTGCATAATGGGATTACATTTTTCTTTTTGACATGTTAATGGGACTTAAAAGATCACTTACATGCATGCTACCAGTGCATGCTTGCATGCAGACATGTTGATGTGATTTAAAACCCACTCACATGCATGTGCCACGGTATTTCGGCATGCTTGCATGTGGCTTAGTGCGGAGCCTCTCAACGTCTAGATCAAATGGCTATTATGGACTGATTTACTTCATCTAACGGCTACATCAATTTTGATGATGTGGCTCAAGGAGAGGATAGAGAATTCCTAGTAGTGGGGGCTAGCTATTACTAGTAGATAAGTCTTTGTAGAGATTCCACTACATACGGAACAAAATGAATGAATCTACACTTAAAATGCATCTATATACATCCGCATGTGGTTCATGGTGAAATCTCTACAAAGACTTATATTTAGGAACGGGGGAGACGGCATACTAAGAAAGCTTCTCCTCGTTCTTTGAGTTGACGGGACACATCAAAAGTACTCCAGTGTATAGAGCCTTGCCTCTAAGGTAGGCCCCACATGGTTTGCCTCTTTTTTAACATAACACGTCAAGTCGCAATTTGTTTGTTCACCCGTGGTAGACGATCGTCCCTCCACCAAGTGGACAACCAGTACATGTGCCAAATTACCATGTGGGCTGCCTTTTTCGTACAGAAATGAGCTCCACAGTATACCCGCGCGGGTGTGGTTGGGAAAGAGACGGGAGTACGTGTGCCGTGCATGCACCTCTTCTCTTCGTGCACGTCCCCCACCTACGTGGGTGTGTGTGAGAGATACAAACCGCGTTCATGAGTGTTTTTTGTTTTGGGGTGGGGGTGGGGTGGGGGTTGATTTCGTGAATTATTTGTGGGAATATGTGTCGATGACATCTCAAACAAAATTTTGCATGCAATGTGTGTGAAATGGAGGCCTATCCATATCATACATAGAGGGTCGGGCAATCCACGAGAAGAGAGGGAGGGGTCATAGCTATCGATAGAGTCGAAGAGAGGATCAAGTGGGTGGGTGCGAGATCGATGAAGAGAGCCATCGAAATTGTGTGTGTGTGCAAGTCAAAGATATAGGGCGACTGAACTACCGGAACATTAGAGGGCACATGTCAAGTTTGTGTGTGGCAGGGAGACATGACTAGAGCGCTCGATGTATCTGTGTGTGGGGGGGAGGGGGTGGGGGAGGGGGAGGTAGAGGCCTAACTATAGAGGTAGAACGACTCGTATATGTGTTGAGAAGGAGAGACCCAGCTATGTCTTGAGGGAGATCGGTCGACATCCATACATAACTGAAGGACGGGAAATATGATGGGATAGAGAGAGAAGATAGAGAGAGGGAGGGAGAGGGAGGGAGAGGGGTAGAGTGCTGGATGGGTGATGGAGTTGCTTCTCGAAGATGGTGGGAGAGGCCTACTAGACAAACTGAGGGTGGAACTGCAATGTTATCAATAAGAGTGGGGATGTGTTTCTGTGTGTGCCAGTGCGTGACAGATCTGTCGGGACGCATCCATGGATGATGAAGGGGAACCATGTGTTTGGTAAGCAAACCTAACTAGATCGGTAGATCAATTATTGTTTGTCGGAGGAAGGGAGAGACACAACTAATGAGGTAGATCGATTGACGTGTGGGTAAAAATGAGTTATAAGGACCTAGCTAGCTATATGTATCGCGAGAGATTGGTTGGTGTACGTCCATTTGTTAGAGGAAAATAAGGCCCAGCGAGACGGATAGACAGAGAGAATGGAGCTAGGAGGTGGTGCGAGAGGCCCAACTACTAGCTAGATACGGGGAGGAGTGTGCGGTTGTGAGATCGATGAAAAGAGGGGTGAGAGTTTACACGTGTGTCTGACTGTATCAGAGACACGAGGCAAGGACACATAAAGGAGGAGATTGAAGGTGTGTGCGTATGTTCTAGGTAGGCATCACTGGAGAGGTTTATCGATCGGTGTGTGTCGGAAATGAGTTGTGGAGACTCTGGGAGAACGACCTAAAGAAAAAATGAATGTGCCCGGTGTATAGAATGCCGAGGGAGGGGGAGGGCGAGGAGGGCGTGTGCATGCACGAGAGAAAGTTAGTGGTAGCTACAAAGGTTAGAGGATTGTGTGGGTGTAAGAGAATAACAAAGATCATAATTTGATATGAAAGCGGATTCATATATTTGAATAGGAGATCATAGTGTTTTAAACATTGCATGCATGAATATAGCGGTGATACACGTGTTGTGCACATGTTATACCATAAAATGATAATGCATGGCGTTTGCAACTCACAGCTAAATGCCGAACAATCTAAACCATACTATACATCAAACAATCTCACATTTTATTTGAATTTGTGATAATGTGTGGCGTTTGCAGCTTAGAACTAAATATCAAACAATCTAAACAATACTATATATCGAACATTCTCACATTTTATTTGAATTTGTGGTAATGTGTGGTGTTTGCAACTCACATCTAAATACTTGTAGGCGTAGGGGGCGGGGCACCATACATAGTGTGATAAACACATTATACATATGAGACATGGTTTAGATTATGAAGATCTAGCTAGAGCTAGAAATGTAATGTGACTTGGAATCAAAATAAAGTGGATTCAAAAAATCTAGTTCGAGTTCATATAGTACACATAGTTCATATGTAACTCGAGACTAATCATGTGGTGTGTTCTGAAGATAATACACAAACGATGGTTTAACTTGGCAATAATGATGATTCTAGATCTTATTAAAACAGAGAAACGAATTCAAATGCTTTGACTTCACAACAATCATTACTGTAGATCTTATTCAAATAGAGAAACGAATTCAAATTTAGTTCATATTGAAGCGGTAGTATGATGTTTGGAATGCACTAAATGAGTAGTAGGTTGCATGCATTATATACGTAGCGAAATATTTTAATTGAACATAACATGAATTCAAAGTTTTGAATGACATTTGTAGTGCGCATTGATTTGGTACAGTACACGTTAGGCTTGTCCGGAAATTTCAACCCGCGCCTTGTTAGCCCGAAATATTTAAGATATATCTTTGTCTCATTGTGCTCCGACAACTCCCTCCATCTCAACCCGCACCTTGCTATTCCAAAATTACAATGCGCACGAAAACTCCCACCTCCTGTGAAATCCCGACACGTGAAATGCCCGTGGTACACCTGAACCGAAAGAACCGCCTCAAATCAGTGGGGGTACTTTCGTAACTTACCCCACATTTCGGACAAGCACGTCTCTAAGCCATGGTTCCCCACTGCCATCCCATCCGCCCACCCATTCGTACACCGAGGCCGCGAAAACCCGTGATGAAACCCCACACCTTGCTCCGTCCGCCACCCAGCCGGAGCCTCTTCCCCGACGACGTCGTCCACAACAACACCTCGACGTCCCTCATCCACCGTACCGGATGAGGATCCGTCGTCGATCTCATCGTCCCACCAGTCCCGTCCTCCACCTCCAAGGAGCTGCCCCAATGTTCCCCTCGTCTTTCGCGCCACCTCCATTCCCACACCGCCATCTTCACCAACACCACCGGAAGAGCATCATCATCACCGTTTCCTCAGATGAAGCTGCGGCCTAATCGGCGCCACCAAAGAGGTTGTACACTAATCGCCGTATTTTCTTCTTCATTCGATCTCACCGTGCTGCCGGCGCTCGGTCTCGAGCCGACACGGCGCGGCTCCATCCACGGCGGTGTCGCCGGCCACTTCCTCCACGGCGTCACTCCCTCGGCGGTGACGTCCACATCAGTAGGAGCAGCTGCTGCTTTAGCTCTCGCTCGCGCTGCTGCTCTGCTCTTGCTCTCAGTCCCCTGCCTGGTCTGCTCTTTGCTATTGCTCTTCCTTGCGCTGCTGCTCTCGTTCTTGCTCTTGCTTGCGATGTTGCTCCGATTTAGCTACACTTCAGTCGACTGAATCGACTTTTGGGTCAGTCGATTTTCAGGGGGGGGGGCTCGCCGGGGTGAAGGAAGAACCAGCCTCAGCGGGGAGGGGGCTCGCCGGAGAGGTACCCTGCTATCTATCTTAGGGTTCAGGACGGGGTGGTGGTCGCCGGCGGTGGCGGGGCGTTGGCGGGGCGGTGGCGTGGGGATCGCCGGAGAAAAATCTCGGCACGGGGGGCCTAAAGGGATGGCCGGGGCGACGGCGGACCGGCGGTGGGGAGTGTTTTCGGGGCGGGCGGGGCGGCGGCGGACCGGCCATGGGGAGTGTTTTCGGGGCGGGCGGGCCGGCGGGGCGCTGCTGTTTGGCCGGTGGTGGCTGGCGGCTCAGGGGAGTGGAGGTTGAAGATGAACCGCAGGCCCTTGATTTCGTATCCAACGGCTGCAAAATCGACTGAACAGAGATGAAAAAGTCAGTCGACCGATGTCTAGCCTCACCATGCTAGTGCGTTTAGTTTCGACGGCAAAATTCAGTTTCGACAGCAAAATTCAGTTTCGACAGTTAAGTTCAGTTTCGACAGTTAAGTTCAGTTTCGGCAGTTAAGTTCAGAGATGAGCGGCTGATGTATTTTACATCTAGCACTTTGTGGTTATGTATTTTACATCATGTATTGGAGATGCTATTAGAATTCCACTCAGGTTAACGTTGTTCGTTGTCTCTCTTGTCCTGCTTCAGCCTCGGCGTCGTACAACTCACCGGAGCTGCTCCAACGACGAAACCCTCCATCACAGCAGAGCAGTACCTCGGGCTCCATCTCCAGATGCCTAAGATCTTCTTCCCCTCCTCCGGCAGCAAAGTCAGCCAGAGCATCCTCACCGGCCAACCCAATCACGCTGAGATCAACATGGCTTCGCCAAAGAGGTTGTACACTTGTTGCATCTCTTTTTTACTCTACATGTTATATATATTGTCCACTGAGCACACAGATTTGTTCCTTTAGTGTCTCCTTGAAAGAAAAAATGTAGGAATTTTAATTTTCACTTGTCCTCATTTTCAAATTCCTATTCATGAAGCACAAGACTAAGAGATAGTACCATAATAGCATTATAACCATACATTTTCTTGTGGTTTGACTTAATCTCACCATGCTTCTTTGCATCCTGTGATCTTCCAATTGTTGTGAATCAAACATCCAGATTGGCAGAAATCCTGTGTTTTTAAATTCTCTGTTTTGCACGTGCATTCCTATCCTATTCCTATCTATTTCCTATCCTTGCATTGTTGGAATCATCCAATTCAAATGAGCCCTTACAGAATTACTTCTCTTATAGATAGTTGTCAAAGAAAACCTTGCGTGGTTTGTCCCGCTCCTGCTGCGCCGTCGTCCACCCCAACTCAGCTGCTCCAACAATAGAAGGGTCCAGCACAGCAGGGATCCGGCCTCCACACTGTCTTTCGCCGCCTCAGGTCTTCTTCCCCGCCGCTGGCAGCCATGAAAACTGCATTACCATCATCAACCGAGCAGATGACCTCGAGGACTACACGGGTCCGCAAGAGAGGTCGCACTCTTTCGTGTCTGCTTACGTTATGCATCGCTTAATATTACATGCTACTTTATCGTCCTGTTCACCGATTAGACTCTGAGTCAGCTCCAAACTAATGGTCAAACTTGAGTTTTTAAATGGTTGTGGGGTACATATCGGGGCCGCTATCAATAGTATCTATCTACTATCTGGTTAATCTTCGGTGTCTATTATGAGTTTCATGTTGGGTGGGAAACAAATAGTAAAGAAGCCATTATCTGTATTTTTTAACTAAAGCCATTATCTGCCTGCTATTATTGGTTTTGGGTCCATCCACAGGTTGCTACCATCACTCTGGACTTCTGCATGCACTCCTTACACAATCTCACTATGTTTTATTCCTATGCATGACAGTTATTGTAAACAATGGAACTGAACATGTAGAGCAAAAGAGACGAGCCTTGCGTGGCAATAAAATTTCATGCAGACGCCGCTCCATGGTAGGCGCAAAGGCAGCCCCCCTCCACGCATTTTGGATTGTAATCGAGAGGAAGATATCTATTCCGAGGGGGATTCAGAAGGAGAAGACAACTCCTATTTACCCCCTGAGGTCTTTGCTCTAACTTGGCATGCTGATGTTGGTTATATCATGCATATGGTGTATTGCATTGCTTACTTTATACGTCAAATATGTCATCTTCTTAGTTTAGACATCCTTTGTGTGAATGCCATCTGTTTAGTTTATTCATCGTTTATGTGAATTATGCAACACCATCTTGTTTAGCCAGGCATCATATATGTGAATTTTGCAATGCCATCCTGCTTAGCTAGTCATCTTATATGTAAATTACATTGGGCCATCCTTTTTTTCGTTACATATTACATTTGTCAACAATGTTAGTACATTCAACTGCTCTTCGTGTGCATCAGCCATTTGACACGGTGATGGCAAATTCTGGAGTGAAAACAAGGTCTTTAGAGCAGACTATGCTATCTGACGAAGCGCATATCTCGCTGGTTACGGATAACTCCTCAGAGGAGGATTCAGAGACAGATGACCAGTCCTATTCCCCCCTCGAGGTGTATGCTCTAACTTGGCGGGTTATGTTGCTCATATCGTCCGTATGGTGTCTCGGATTGCTATGTCATTTGATTAGTTTAGACATGCTTTGTGTGAATGCCACCTGTTCAGTGTCTAATTACCATATATGTGAATTATGCATTGTCATCTTGTTGCAAGACATTATATATGTGAATTATACAATGCTATCTTGTTGCAAAGGCATTATATATGTCGCCATGTTGTTTAGCCAATCATCATGTATGTGAATTATATCATGCTATCATTTTTTTGTATTACGTGTTCCATTTGTCGACAACGTTTGTATATTCAACTACTCTTCCTGTGCATCAGCCATTTGAAGCGGTGATGGAAGTATCTGGAGTGAAAACAAGGTATTCAGAGCAGACAATGCTACCTGCTAAAGCAGACATCTTGCTGGTTACAGAGAGCTCCTCAGAGGAGGATTCAGAGACTGATGACCAGTCCTATTTCCCCCCTGAGGTCTATGCTCAAACTTGGCAGGGTTATATTACCCATGTCATGCATGTTGTCTTGCATTGCTTAGTTTGTACATCATATATGGATTGCCATCTGCTTACTTGCTTACTATATAAATCATATATTTGAATTATATCATGCCATCATGTTTACATAGTACATACACATCATCTATCTGAATTATGGCATGGCAACCCATTTAATAAAGACATCATATAGTTATATCATCTCATCCTGTTTAGTGTTTACAGTCATCATATTTTGAATTATGGCATTCTATCTATGAATGTATGTGAATTATGGCATGCCAACTATTTAATAAACACATTATATAGTTATGTCATGTCATCCTGTTTACATAGTCTCATATTTTGAACTATGTCTTTCCATCTTTTTTAGTTAGCCATCATAATGTGAAATTGTGTCATGCTATCCTGTTTAGTTGGCCATCATATATGTGAAATTGTGTCATGCTATCCTGTTTGGTTAGACAACATAAATATGAATTATTTCATGCCCTCTTTTGTTCCCCACTATCCATTGCACCTGTCTATCATACAATGTCTATACTTTCAATTACTTTTCTTGTTTATCAGCCATTTGAATTGGAGAGCGTGATGGCAGTATCTAAGGGAGTAACAACACGGTCTTCAGAAAAGATAGTGCTACCAGTTGATGCAGATAGAACCACGGTTGTACTTGCCCAAGGACCAGATCCACCACACATAACCTAGACTCTCGCAGATTGTACCCCTACCCAGTTGGACAGAGAACCAGCTACACCCCTTCTAACCCCAACCCCGGCAGATAGTAACCCAGTTCCAGTTGACACAACACCGTCTCCACCACAGAGCACCCAAACACGAGCAGTTAGTAAGGGAACTGTAGTGCCCAAAGCACGAGGACAACCACTCCAAATACCAACTCAATGCTTAAAGGAGAAGAAGATTTGTTCTCAGGTCAGGTTCTGTAGCTATGGTTCATACTCCTTTGCTCTTGCATTACTGTATTTACTCATACCAACTATTTTCAAATTTGAAGGATGGAATTGAAACTCCAAGGGAACAACAGGTATGTTTTAAACCTATTTCTTTAACTGGTTTTCTGTTGTAAGCTGCTCGATGTTGATTTCAGTTTCAATTGAATAAACAGTTATGTTCTCATGCCATGCACATTACAAGTGTTGTTATTGCTCTATAGTTACCCACACTTATATTCTGTCTATTCTGCTTTGTCTTGAACAAATATTATTTGAACTGTGTCTCTATCTTGATTTGGCAACAAAAACTAGAATGATATAGACCATAAAGTGACCATGGTACATAGATATATGTTTGTTTCATGTTGTTATCCTATCCACTTTACTACTGAAATCATTTACCAAAATGAGTTTCATATACAACATGGTAAACATGTGATGTGTCTGCTTGTTTCTCTTTTAGAATGCGGACAAAATATCGGAGAACAGTACCGCGTTATCCAATGGTAAAGGAAGTAATGCACATAAGGTTCAAGATAGTGAGACATCCCTGTTGGTCTCCAAGAAAGCTGATAAAAACTATCTTGACGACAGTGAGGGAACCCAAAAGTCCTGTCTTGATGTGGTGTTCGAGTTACCGGCCACTACTGCTGGCACAAGCTCTTCGAACTCGCTGCCTGAATCAGTTCGTCTTCTTGAGTCTCAACTTAAAGTTGAAAGACATTGATCATATGTGCTGCGACAGGAAGCTGAAGGACTGAGGAAGTCCCTGCAGAATTCAGATGCATATTTTCTGGTGCAACAGCAAGCGCTAGAGGATTTAAGCGCCAAACAAGAGAAAGTTAATAAGCTTGCTAAGCATCTTGCCAGCATTATGGGTACCCAGGATATTGTTTCTTGAGATCTTCTGAAGTGGTTTTAGTTCTGGATTTGTTTTGTTGCGGCGTTTATTTGCGCTGGTCGCCAACTTTGACAACCAGTGTATATGATATGCTGCTTTGTTCCCTATATTTGCACTGGTGGTGAACTTTGATGCCCAGTGGATGTAATATGTGTAATAGCCGTGATAGACTAGCGTTAGTTGCTTGCTTATTTATTTCCTTGTTGTCTTGTTTACTTGTTTGCTTGTAGTCATTGCAGTTCTTTTTCCGCGATTAGCTAGTGGCTGCAATAACCTATTTTTTAAAACTAGGCCACAATAACCATGGGCTAATATTTACTGTAGTGACACTGGGCCTCCTACTAGCCGTAGAAATAGTGGGCCTTCTACGGGCGGTAGAAACAATGGGCCTTCTACGGGCCGTAGAAACAATGGGCCTTCTGCGGGTCGTATCATCAATGGGCCTTATATGGGCCATATGATCAATTGGCCAAACATGGGCCAAACAGACCGCATTATGGCCGTAAACGGGCTAGAGTTGAAATCGTCCGTTCATGGGCCGACCATAATGGGCCATCGTTAATAGGCCGTATTTGATGACGCTATGAAAACGGGCCAACGTATTAACAGACCACAAACGGGCCGACTATAACCACGGGCTGAATTTGGCCCACAAGCAGAAAATGACAGTAACGGGCCGTAAGTAAATGAATGCTGGAAATGAGCCCAAGAATAAATGGGCTTCGAGAAGGTCGAAGGATAACATGGGCTGGAAACGGCCCAACGGAATAACGGCCCGTTAATAGGTATAAAGTGATACACTGTTCATTACGGGTCAGTTTCACCACGGGCCGTTAATGGGTGTAAAGTGATACACTGTTCATTACGGGCTAGTTTCACCACGGGTCATTAATAGGCCAAGAGTTACATAGGGCCTCATATGGGCCGAAAGACGTCATGGGCCATACATGGGCCAGAAGTGAAAATGGGCTGGAATCATATTGGGTGGCCCAAATGACGCTACTGGGCCTAATTCGGATAGGGCGTAACGGGCCTTGGGTTAGCGGGCTGTAAATGGGCTATATGCGAACATGTCGTTAACAGGCTTTACATGGGCCGGCCCGCCACCTTTTGACCAAGTCAAACAGGCCGGCCTTTTCATAGGAATGGGCCTCTGTTGGGCCGTGCCATGTGTCGACGTATCATAGGCGCCTTTTGTCCAATGAGTGGATGACATCTGTCCCAATGATGAGCCGACACGTGTTTCCTCCAGCCAATGATGATTTTACACATGGAAAATCCCCATTGGTCGGGGCTGTTAACGGGTTATCGGATCCAAAACCCGACCCGATAGCTTAACGGCGTTCCGTTACGGTGGGTGCCACATGTCGGTCACCCTTGACGAAAGCACTTTTGTGACGCGGGATTTTTCGTCATGGAAGTGGACACTTCCGTGATGATAATTTTGGTAATGTCATGGAACACTTCTACGACAGCACATGTATGACTATCTTGATTCTGTCAAAAATCGTCATGGATGTACATGCATGACAGAAAATGCGACCTACTGTGACAAACACGTATCATCATGGAAGTGTATTTTTTTGTAGTGAGGGCCTATATAAGTAGAGCTAGCCACCATAGTGGGGGGATCATATCACCCAAGCTTGATCCAACCAGGGGACGGATCATCCAGACCATCCTCACACACTCAAGCTCACCGAGCTCAAGAACACCTCAACCTCAGGAGGCTGTTCTTCCCTTGTACTATTCATGATTAGCCCTGGAGGCAATCCACCACCACCACACTAGAGTAGGGTATTACACCACAATGGTGGCCCAAACCAGTATAAATCTTGTGTCTTTCTGTGTTGCGAGTTCGTCGAGTTCGTCCGCGAGATCTTAGCGAGCTAGGGCGTAGATTGGTGGGAAGGAAAGACTTCGCGCGCACCCCAGTGTTCGAACCTTAAGGGTTTGCCAGAACCCCACATCCGACAATATTCCAACTGGGTCATGTACTTCGATGGCTCTAAAATACTGGCTGGTTTAGGAGCAGGCGTCATTTTAACGTCCCCCACTGGAGACACAGTCCAGTATGTACTCCAAATATTATACACAGACTCCAACAATGCAGCCGAATACGATGCCTTATTGCACGGTCTTCGGATGGCTACCTCCATGGGCATACAACGCCTGGAGGTGCGCGGGGATTCAAACCTTGCAATATCCCAGATAAATGGAGACTTCAATGCCAAGGACCCAAAGATGGCAGCCTATTATAACGTCCTACTCAAAATATCAGCACGGTTCGAGGGACTCGAGTTCCATCACGTGGCTCGAGAGAGTAATCAAGTGGCGGACGTCCTCGCTCACATGGGCGCCAAGCGCGACCCCGTCTCGCCTAACATCTTTTTGGAAAGGCTCTTCAAGCCATCCGTGGTATGGCAGGATGAGTGCGGCAACACTAGTCCGGATCCGACTATACCCCTAGATTCTGAACATAATACTGATATCATCAGGGGCTCAGCCACCGAAATAACACCATCGGCCCATCTAATAATGGCAGTAATTGCCCCATGGACCGAACCATTCTTGGCCTACCTTAATAGGCGAGAGCTCCCGGCGGACCAGAATGAGGCTCGCTGCATTGTTTGGCGCTCGAAATCCTACAAGGTCCACGACGGAGAGCTCTACAAGAAAAGTGCTACCGGAGTCCTTCAAAGATGTATCTCCGAAGAAGAAGGATGGCAGCTCCTGGCTAAAAGCCATGCTGGCCTCGGCGGTCACCACGCCACGGCTCGGGCCCTTGTAAGTAAGGCCTTCCGTATAGGTGTCTTCTAGCTGACGGCCCGAGTAGACGCCCAGGACTTGGTCCAACTTGTGTCGGATGCCAGCTATTCGCCACTCAAAGCCATATGCCGCCTACTGCACTACAAACAATCCCCATTACTTGGCCTTTTGCAGTCTAGGGGCTTGATATGGCGGGACCCCTTAAAGGAGGGAGCCATAATAAAAACGTTAGCTAGTCATGGTAGATAAATTCACCAAGTGGATAGAGGCCAAACTAGTGAAAACGGCCGAAGTTGGACCTGTGATAGACTTTATATCCAGTGTCGTGCACCATTATCGTGTCCAACACAGCATCATCACCGATAATGGCTCCAATTTCACAGCCGATGAAGTAAAATCTTGGTGTGCTAAGTTGGGCATTAAACTCGATTACGCCTCGGTCTATCATCCACAAACAAACGGTCAAGTCGAACGAGCTAATGGTCTTATTATGCGTGACATTAAGGCTAGACTAGTGCAGCCTTTGAAACAATCAGACAAGCACTGGGTTGAGGAGCTCAACTCTGTACTCTGGGGGCTGTGGACCACGCCCAATTGCACTACTGGATATACACCTTTCTTCATGGTGTACGGTGCAGAGGGTGTGTTGCCCTGCGACATTATTCATGACTCACCTAGAGTGCGCATGTATGAAGAGAAAGAGGCCGAGCTTGATCGGCAGGACGGCTTAGATGCCCTGGAGGAGGAGCGCGACATCGCAAAAGCTTGTTCCGTATTTTATCAATAGCAGGCTCGCAGATATCAAAGCAGGGAGGTGCGGGCCAAGACTTATAACGTTGGCGTACTCATTCTACGCTTACCAGAGAAGAAAAAGGACAAACTCAAGATCAAGTGGGAGGGTCTCTTCATCATAGATGAAGTTCTCACTGGAGGAGCGTACCGCCTGCATGACGCATCGGACAACCGCTTAGAGCCGAACCCCTGGAATGCCGCCAGACTCCGAAGATTCTACGCCTAGAGCCGAACCCCTGGAATGCCGCCAGACTCCAAAGATTCTATGCCTAGAGCCAGACTCTTTGTTCATCTTCTTCTCCCTTTGTTTCCATTATTTTATTTTTCCTCTCTTTAACTTTTTCATTTAGCTCTTTAGCTCTTGTGCGGCCAAACCACACACCTATGATGTGCACATCCTTAAATGTATACACTCATAACACATGGGGGCTTCTTTTACAGAAGCTTATTATTATTTTCCGAGCATCAAGCTCAACACATATGTGTCCTCTTCCGCATATGTACCTTTTCTTCGCCATTATAGGCATCATTATGACTTAAGTTTTGGCCAAGCTGGGTTGCCTGGCTCCTGTGCTTATGCCCTACATTCCCGTTTGTTCAGCTAGGGCATAAAGGGAGCACCTCTGTGATTGTTACTGCCGGGTCATCCGGACATGTACCTCAAACTGGGTGAAGCCGAAAGCTAGCGTTCTTAAGGGAATATTTGGTCAGCGGACTAAAGACGAGTTACACTCATTACACTATGAACCCCCAGATGTCACTCACACTGCGATTTTTTTCAATCACAGTTCAGACATGCATACTAACGCATATTCGCCCAGGTAAAGGAACCCTTAATAGAACTATTCTCCCTGGAACATGTTCCTTACAATTACAATGTAATATAACATAACTAGCCGGATACAACTTGTGTGTTCAAGCAACTATGATCCCTACGCCTGGTTTCCACGCATGCCCCGGTTTATATTACTGAGTGGGTATTCGGAAACACCGCGAGCCTTCAGGTCCAGAGGTCGAAGCGAAAAGGTCTGCCATGACAATCATTTTACAATCCGGCTAGGGACAAATTTGTCAATTGAACTAAATAGTCATTTAGACTCAAAAACTTCTTCCTCTATGCCGTCTAACAGGCTGTCTAGCTTACAATCCCGTAGGGAATATGTGGCGGCTATCTTTACTTGGTCATATACCAAACTAACTGGAATTCCTTTTCCATCTGGCCCCTTAGGTCCGACCCAGGCCATATGATTTGGATCGAGCTTGGTATACCGTGTTTTTACCATGGCCCAGGACTCTCGCGCACCTTCTCGGCAGGCTGATATCTTCCATAATTGGAAGCACCGCCGAGCTCCCTGGAATAGCTTCACAAGCTCCCCCATACTTCCTGGAGGAGAGGCGGGCAGCCACAAAGCTTTGGAAATGCTCCACATTACTTGTCGAGCTCGCTCGTGCAATTGGGACAGCTCTTGCAGAAGGTCGCCTTGAGAGCCGGACATTTCCTCTTCGGGGCGGCCAGTTAGCATAACTGCAGACATCAATCTGTCAGATCATTTCTTCGCTGAAATGCATAAAGGTGAGGTCGAAAACATACTGAATATGCCGCCTTGTAGCCTCCTATTCTCCTTGACGGCGTCAGCTAGCTGGGCTCGAACATCTTTTAGTTCTTCGCCCAGCCGGGTATTGGAATCCTGCAGTTTGTTCTTTTCATCCCTGGCCCGCGTCAGCACACGTTCGCCTGCCGCATGTTGCCTTTTGGCCTCTTGTTCACCAGCCTGGGCAACCTTTAGTTTCTCTCTCAGTTGCTCTACTGATTCTGTCAGTGGAAACACAACAATATTAATATTACTCGTATATGATTATACTTTTTCTAATGGGGAGAAACATTACCAGGCGGTGCCTCCTTGGATTTTTCCAATTCGGTGGTAGCCGCAGTTAGCTGGGTCTAAGACTTTTCCAGCTCTTGAGACAGCAGGCTATTCTTCTCCGCAAGTGCCTGATTATACAGTGATCCTTAAATCAGTTGTATCAAGTGCTTTAAGTCTCGGGGGCTACTGGTATATGATTATCAAATCTACACTTACCCGCATATCTTTTAGATGCCAGTCCGTGGCTCTGGCAAGTCCATCCCGAGCAGCTCAGATATATGCATCGGCCGAGCTGAAGGCATTGAATGCCTCTTTTGAAAAGCCGGGGTCACGGAGAGCGGCCCTCCGGCAACGATGATTCATGGTGCTCTCCACTTCAGAGTTCGTGACGGACATATCATCCGAATCCTCCGCGCAAGGAAAGTCCGGCGCCACTCCCGTGTCAGCCCCCGTCCTTAGGGCAGGGTCTGGAACCTTACTAGTGGAGGCGCGACTGGCAGGATCCCTGGACATAGTCCGGTGGACGCTCTTCCTGATAAAATGCGGCGGATAATGTCATAATTTGATGTGACGACCAGGAGGCATATTTAAAAAGAAAGCCATAACTCTTTGATGAAGGTTCTGCCATATTGTCGTTTGCCTTTCTCTTTGAAGATGTGCTCGGCGCGGGCACCGCTCTCCTCAGAGATGCCTCTGGTGCATGTTGTGGCGTCGAGCGCCTCCCCTTTGGACCATGAAATAGTGTGGTGGGTGAGGCGTAATAAGGAAGCTCTTTCGAAGAAGGTATCTCTTGATTACTTACATGTGAGGTAGGAAGGAGGCCGGGATAGTCGGCCACGATTGGCACAACTGTGCCATCATAGCTCGCCTGGTAGAATACTCCCTTCTCGAGCTCCACAAATATGTCCGGATCCTCTTCGAATCCAGGGTCAAGATCCCGGTTGTGATCCTCTGGCTGTGGGGCGGGGTTATGGATCCCCTCGGTAACCTTCCGTCGTTCCTGTTATAAATAGATGGGTTAATGTCCATTAGAAGTGATTCAGGGAGAAGATTGAGTAAACTGGTGGGATTAGAGCTCACCCAGCTCGGAGGATGGTACATGGAAAATCCATCTCGGCATTTAAGATGAGTGAACTCCTCTTCCTCCCCTTTGTATAGTTCGGCCAATATTTTGACCAAAGCAGCGGGGGTGTCCAGACCCTTCCGACCGCAGCATGAGGCGTCACCCTCCCCATTATAGTGCCACATGGGAAGCCCTCGGTATTGGAGTGGCTGGACCCCCCCGCACTATGGAAGTCGTCGTCACCTTGATTATTGATAATCTGGACTGGGCAAGTGTCTTTATCTTTCCCATCAATTGACGGACTTCCATGCTATCTTCCTCCTCAAGGCTCCGAGGGCGCTAGCTGTGACATTTCTTCAGCGGAGCATTTGAAAATTCAGGAAGGCCCGTTCGAACTGGGTCGGGGAGAGCGACGTCCTCGATATAAAACCATTCTGAGGGCCATTCTTCGGGCACCTTCTTCGGTGTGCCGGACGGGTATCCGGTCCCAGCTATGCTGCCATACTTCGGCGCCACCCACCTCGAATATCGACCCTTCTCGGTTGCGAGGGACGAGGCAGAATAGCTTCCTACACAAATCAAAGTGGGCTTCACAGCCCAAGAAAAGCTCGCACAGGGCAACAAAACCCGCGATGTGCAGGATAGAGGCCGGCGTGAGGTTGTGCAGTTGGAGGCCGTAATACTCCTGGAGTCCATGGAGGAAAGGGTGGATTGGAAACCCGACGCCTCTCAACAAGTAAGATACGAAGCACACCCGTTCCCCCCTAGTTGGATTGGGGAAATTTTCCAACAGAACTTCGCCTGTGAAGGAGGTCAATCCTGCTCGAACAAGGAGCACATCCGTGGGGGGAAGGAATCCCTGTGTTTGGAGCTTAACCAACTGCTCATGGGATACAGAGCACGTCTCCCAATCGCCTTTTTCGGAGCCGTGAGGGCGGGAGGAGGAACTAGGGACGCTAGCCATGTCGAATGGTTTCCCCTGGCAAGACTCTAAGGATTTTCCGCTGGGTGTGGAATGGATCTGAGATCCAACCCCTTTAAATAGAGGCCTTTCTTATGTAGTCGGAGGGGGGTTATGCAAAAATACCCCGACCTCTCGTATTCGCTCGATGCGTGGAAGCAGAAGGTGTGGAGGCATAGAAGCTGATGGGTGCGACATTAAATGGAGGTCCGAATATAGCTCTTTAAGTTAGGTACTTTGAAGTGATCGGAGGAGGAACCCGCCTTGCAATGCCGAAGACAATCTGCGCGCCGGACACCTCGTCGTTGAAGCCTGGTTCGGGGACTACTGAGGGAGTCCTGGATTAAGGGGTCCTCGGGCATCCGGCCTATGTGACGTGGGCCGGACTATTGGGCCATGAAGATAAAAGATAGAAGACTTCCTCCCGTGTCCGGATAGGACTCTCCTTTAGGTGGAAGGCAAGCTAGGCGGTCGGATGTACTATTTCCTTTCTATGTAGCCGACTTTGTATAACCCTAGGCACCCCCGATGTCTATATAAAATGGAGGGTTTAGTCCATAGAGGCAATCATAATCATATAGGCTAGACTTCTGGGGTATTAGCCATTACGATCTCGTGGTAGATCAACTCTTGTAACCCCCATACTCATCAATATTAATCAAGCAGGACGTAGGGTATTACCTCCATCAAGAGGGCCCGAACCTGGGTAAAACTTCGTGTCCCTTGTCTCCTATTACCATCAACCTCAGACGCACAGTTCGGGACCCCCTATCCGAGATCCGCCGGTTTTGACACCGACAATGTGGGCATGCGAAATCTTGATAAGATTATTAAAGGTGATCATATCCTTGGAGTGAAAGACGTTATATTTGACAAGGATAGACTGTGCAGTGCTTGTCAAGCAAGAAAACAAGTTTGAGGAAGCCACCCCGTGAAAAATATCATGACCACAAGAAGACCGCTCGAGCTGCTTCATATGGATCTTTTTGGTCCCAACACCTACAAAAGTCTCAATGGTAACTCGTTCGATTTAGTCATTGTCAATGACTTTTCAAGATTTATGTGGGTGTTCTTTATTGATGATAAATCGCAGGTCCAAAAGATCTTCAAGAGTTTCGCTAGGAAGGCCCAAAATCAATTTGAAGTGAAGATCCAGAAGGTTCGAAGCGACAATCGAACGGAGTTCAAGAATGAAAATGTGGACACCTTTCTTGACAAAGAAGGGATTTCACATGAGTTCTCAGCTATGTACATGCCTCAACAAAATGGAGTTGTTGAGAGGAATAACCAGACTCTTATTGAGATGGCGAGAACGATGCTTGATGAGTACAAGACGCCAAAACACTTTTGGGCGGAAGCGATTGAGACAGCTTGTCATGCAACAAATCGTCTATATCTTCACAAGCTACTCGGCAAGATGGCATACAAGCTACTCGGCAAGACGGCATACAAGCTCCTCACCGGTAACAAACTCCAAGTTGGATACTTTTGAGTATTCGGCTCAAAGTGCTATATTTTTTTATAAGCATCGTCGTTCAAAATTTTCTCCTAAATCTCATGATGGTTTCCTACTCGGTTATGGCTCAAACTCTCACACTTACCGTGTCTACAACAATTTCACCCAAAAGGTTGAAGAGACAGTAGATGTGAAGTTTGATGAATCTAACGGCTCGCGAGTAGAGCAATTGCCAATTGGTGTAGGAGATAAAGACCCTTCAGAAGCAATCCAAGACTTGTCTATTGGCAAGATTAGCCCAACGGAGGTGAAGGAGAGTACCTCGTCCGTTCAAGTGGAAGCTTCTACCTCACGACAAGGTGAACCACGAGTTGACTTGAAGGCATCCACAAGTGGGACATGCCAAGATGAAGGAAACAAGGAAGTACACCAAGATGAACCTCATCAACCTCCTTCTCCACCTCCACAAGATAACAACAACACCAACAACGAGGAAGGCCAAGAGGAAGAACAAGATGATGAAGAAGATGTTCCACCCCGACCCAAACAAAAGCTCTCATTAGTTAGTGCAAGAGTTTCAAGAGACCATCCCGTCGAACAAATATTTGATGATATCCAAACCGGGAGAATTACTCGCTCTAAAACTCGTTTGGCTAATTTTTGTGAACATTATTTATCTATCTCTAGTATTGAACCTTTGAAGGTTGAAGGAGCGCTTGATGATCTGGATTGGGTAAACGCCATGCATGAAGAGCTACACAACTTCGAGAGGATGCAAGTCTGGACCTTGGTAGAAAAGCCGGATAACAACCAAAATGTCATTGGTACAAAATGGGTGTTTCGGAATAAGCAAGATGAAGATGGACAAGTTGTATGCAACAAGGCTTGTCTCGTCGCCCAAGGCTACACTCAAGTCGAAGGTATGGACTATGGTGAGACATATGCCCCCGTTGCTAGACTTGAGTCCATACGCATCTTACTTGCTTATGACAATCATCATGACATTACCTTATATCAAATGGACATTAAAAGTGCTTTTCTAAATGGTGAAATTGAGGAGGAAGTTTATGTTAAACAACCTCCTGCCTTTGTTAATCCTAAGAAACCCGATCATGTTTACAAACTTCACAAAGATCTTTATGGTCTTAAACAAGCTCCTAGAGCGTGGAATAAATGCTTGGCCAAGTTCCTTACTGCAAAATGGTTTTAGATTGGAAAAATTATTCTACTCTTTTTACTAAAAGGGTTAATGGTGAATTATTTGTGTGCCAAATTTATGTGGATGATATCATATTGGTTCAACTAACCCTCATTTTAGTGAAAAGTTTGGAAGGCTAATGTTGGAGAAGTTTGAGATGTCTATGATGAGCGAACTCAAGTTCTTTCTTGGTTTGCAAATCAAGCAAACTAAGGAGGGTACCTTTGTTTACAAAAAAAGTATACCAAGGACTTACTCAAGAAGTTCAACATGCAAGAAAGCAAAGGTATGAAAACACCCATGCCTACTAGTCGACATCTTGACTTGACAAAGGATGGCAAACCGGTTGACCAAAAGGTTTATCGCTCTATGATTGGTTCATTGTTATATCTATGTGTCTCCCGCCTCGATACTATGCTAAGTGTATGCATGTGTGCACGATATCAAGCGGCCCCTAAGGAATGTAATCTTAAGGCTGTGAAAAGGATAGTGAGATAATTAATTCATACACCAATCGTTGGCATTTGGTATCCTAAGAGGTCCTCTTTTGATCTTGTTGGCTACTCCGATTCGGACTATACCGGTGATAAGGTTGATAGAAAGTCCACTTCGGGTACTTGTCAATTTCTTGGGAGATCTCTTATGTCTTGGTCCTCCAAGAAACAAAACTCGGTATCCTTAACCACCGCTAAAGTGGAATACATTGCCGCCGGTTCATGTTGTGCTCAATTACTTTGGATGACCCAAACTCTTAAAGATTATGGGATTAATGTGAAACATGTTCCATTGCTTTGTGATAATGAAAGTGCTATTAAGATTGCTCACAATCACGTGCAACATTCTCAAACTAAGCATATTGAAGTTCGTCATCATTTCATTCGAGATCATGTTGCTAAAGGAGACATCGATCTTAAGCATGTTCGTACCGATAAGCAATTGGCGGATATATTCACCAAACCGCTTGATGAGAAAGTATTTTGCCGTTTGAGAGGTGAATTGAACATCATTGATGCCTCAAACTTGGAGTAGAAACTCCATTTGGATGCATGCAAGGCATGAGCCTTTGACTAATCCTTGATATTTCTCCTATGATGAAGATCATATGTCTTGGATCTATACTTGTACCCTTGTATGTCATCTAACCCTTGTAGGTACTTGGATGATCCCCAATCTATGATATTACAACTCACTCACATCTTGAGCAATCTATACATCACCAAGTCTCTACAATATGGTGGTTGAAGACAAGGAAGCATGAACCGACTTAACATATCCTTTGACAATTTTTATATATCAAATTTCATTTGGTATCAAATTTCATGATTGTCACTTTGGATACATGAGTGCTCTTCCTTGCAAAAATGACCCATGTAGGTAGATGGACTCAAACTACAAGTGGTGCACCCAGCTCTTGATGAACTACATCAACCTTGAGCATCCTACACAAGTTCAACTACATGATCAAGATCAACCTCACGACCCAAGGTATGTTACTCCATCTTAGAGAAGCTTTAACCCAAGACATGGGTAAAAGCATCTCAACAAGATGAGAATACATCAAAATGCTTAAACGAAAAATGGTAACCCCATTTTGAGCTTAAACGATGAGTATGACCTATGATCAAGTGACCTCACTTGACTCCTAAGTCAATATACTCTAACATAGGTGACTGTGTCGCCGACCAATTCTAGATGAAGTTATCTAGTGTTTCTTTGTGTTCTTGCATTTGTCTCTTGCTTGCTTGTTCCTCTTTCAAGAAAAACTTCATCTAGATTTCATTTCTTCCATCTGTTATCTTCTTCATTCCCTGCATCTAATTCATTGCAAATCCTTCAGTTAATTCCTTGCAAATCTTTGTGAGATCTTATTTGCCTAGGGAGCTGAGATGACAAAATATTTCCTCTGTATTGAGCTCGGTCTCACCGATTTATGCATCCCGGCTAGACCGAACTGCAATCCTGCATTGTAGATTGTTCATCGGTCCAACCGACAAGGACAAACCTGGCCTGACCGATATGCATCATCTCTGACATCTCCAACTCGGTGTCACCGATGAAAATACCTCGGCGTTACCTATTTCACTACTAATAAAACATTTTTCCATTGCCATTTTCATTTTCCTTCCAGCTCCACTCGATGATTCTTGTCCTCTACTAGCATCTTCAAATTACATGCTGCTTTGTAATGTGACTCAAGGACCAAACCTATATGACTCATGCTCCAGAAGATCCCTTCTTGGAAATTGGTGTCAAAGAGGGAGAGAAAGCACATCAAAGCTTATCACATAAGAGAGACATCACATCTTAGCTTCTCGAGATGCTTATCAACCATAGAGGAGAGAAGTCAACATGTTAAGTAAAGGTTATGTTGCTTTGTCCTGATTTTCTTTTTCCCTATATTCTCCCATTATCCAATATCAGATTCAGGGGAAGAAAGAGTTCATACCTAAGGGAAGCAAATCTTTGGAATTCATTGCATATCTTTGTTCTTTGGGGACATGTCTATACCCAAATTGAGTACTAAGTGCTCACTCACTACATGTCATCCCAGTCTTGGTACTCTTGTGGTTTCCTAAACTTGCTCTTATTAGTAGGTGTTTGTGTGTTATCTAACTCTGTTTTCTCAAGTTCACCTCCTCCAAAGTCAACTCAAGACCACAAGGTAAGTATATGCATCACAATCATGTGCATGACGATCTCTTGCTGAAGTACGTATTGTTTGCAAGAAGGACTCATGAACATGAAGGTACATTTTCTGTATTTACATCATTTGCTCTGATGCATATAGCCAAGACACATGTAACTCATTGCTTGCTCTGACATGCTTATGCATTCACATGCTCTTACACACAATCCTTACATGACTGCATACATGTAGGGGGAGCCTATGCATGTTACATGTCTTTCCAAAGCTTTACGTGTTATTCTTCATATCTTCATCTAAAGCTTTGATGTATGTTGTCATCAATTACCAAAAGGGGGAGATTTAAAGCACAAGTGCTCCCCGGGTGATTTTGATAATTAATGTCAACATATCTCTTGTTGGACTAATATTTTCATCTAGTGTATTTCAGAAAGTTCAGCAAAGGCGTGGCATGGACAAGAGGATGTGGAACCCCTTTCTAGATGCTAAGGACAGAAGATTGGCAAAAGCTCAAGACTCTTCATTTCTATTTTTAGTGATCCAAGATCACATTGAGCCCATAGGAAAGCCAATACTATTAAAAGGGGATGAGGTGTTGCTTAATGGTCTACTTGCTCAAAGTGCTTAGTGATATGCTCCAAAGCCCTCAACCACTTTCTCAATTCCAAACATGTCCAAAACCTAAAGTCAAACTCGGCCCCACCAATTTGATTCATCCTACGCCACCGAGTTCACTAGGACATAGCCACTGCAAGAAACCCTAATCAGTTCGGTCCCACTGATGGGATCTCGATCTCACCGAGATGGGCTTGCAAACTCTCAATTGCCTATTGCAACTATTTCGGTCTCACCGACATACGCAGTCGGTCACACTGAGTTTGCTTGACCAACTCTCTGTTTGCTTATTACCAAAATCGCTCTCACCGAGTTTGTGTAATCGGTCAAACTGAGTTGAGGTTTTATCCTAACCCTAGCACATCGGCCCCACCGAGTTGATCATGTCGGTCCCACTGAAAATCCTAACATTCACATTTTGAACCGAATCGGTCTCACCAAGTTCATATATTCGGTCTGACCGAGTTGGCTCTTTTGTGTTTAATGGTTAGATTTTGTGTGGAGGCTATATATCCCCCCCACCCTCCTCTCCATAAGTGAGAGAGCCATCAAAATGTGCCTACACTTCCAACATTCATTTTCTGAGAGAGAACCACCTACTCATGTGTTGAGATCAAGACATTCCAATCCAACCACAAGAATCTTGATCTCTAGCCTTCCCCAAGTTGCTTTCTACTCAAATCATCTTTTCACCATAGCCAAATCTGTGTGAGAGAGTTGAGTGTTGGGGAGACTATCATTTGAAGCACAAGAGCAAGGAGTTCATCATCAACACACCATCTATTACCTTTTGGAGAGTGGTGTCTCCTAGATTGGTTAAGTGTCACTTGGGAGCCTCCGTCAAGATTGTGGAGTTGAACCAAGGAGCTTGTAAGGGCAAGGAGATCACCTACTTCGTGAAGATCTACCCAAGTGAGGCAAGTCCTTCGTGGGCGATGGCCATGGTGGGATAGACAAGGTTGCTTGTTCGTGGACCCTTCGTGGGTGGAGCCCTCCATGGACTCGCGCAACTGTTACCCTTCGTGGGTTGAAGTCTCCATCAACATGGATGTACGATAGCACCGCCTATCAGAACCATGCCAAAAAACTCTGTGTCTACATTGCGTTTGCTCATTCCAATCCCATCCCTTTACTTTCTTGCAATTTGCATGCTTTACTTTCCGCTGCTCATATAATCTTGCCATGCTTGCTTGAAATGTATTGTGAATGTTTAAAATTTTGCTAAAACTCCACCTCAACTTAAAGAATTTAAAAAGTGCTACTTTTGCTTTTTGAGGGTCTAATCACCCCCCTCTAGACACCTCTTGTCGATCCTTTCAGGAGGGTTTATCCCCGACGGTTTTTGGGTCGTGTGGGAAGGATCCCCCTTATCACACACACTCACTTGGCGATGGTTCAAAACACCATCGCGGAAAAGGGTTAAAAACCGTTTGTATAGCACCTCGTTGTACCAGTGATATCTGCAGGTTGAGCACGCTTCTGCAATTACGCGTACGCACCTCTCTCTTCCATTAACTGACACATGGGCCTGCTATAGACGGATTACCAGCTAGATCTACTATCATATGTTTGATGTAGTATGCATGAGAATCCTCTACCACACAACATGCATTAGAGCATTCTAAGTGGGGTTTAAATCGCAATGCTTCCACATGAACATGCGTAAGAAAACACCCCACCACAACATGCAACATACTCCCTCTGTTCCATTTACTCATGAGAAATCATTGACTTTCAAATGGAGATCACAATATCACCAATTCACTCTCTCATTCAGAAACTCATGATTGATTAATGACCTTCTCTTTTCAATGACCAAGTATTAGCGTGGTAAAACATACTCCTTTTGTTCTGTTTTATTGTGCGCATAAGCTTTTGGCCAAAATTCTATAATGTACTGCATGGACGCAGTTTTAGACAGCACTACCCTTTGCTGGAATGATGGATGTTAGAGAAGGTAGGGCACATAGGAGTGAGACAAACCTACACACGGGTGTTTTTTGGTCGATAGCACAACAAACATCTCATGCATCGTAAGATCCGTTTTCATGGAAATACCAGTACTTCTTGGTCGTCGGAACTCGCTCTTCTTCCTTTCAGCGTCACATGGGACATCCAGCATCTAGGTCCATGTGTCATGCAAGAAAATAGAGATAAGTACAAGTGAGACTCGGGAACGGTCACACGCATAGGGGGAGTACATGCAGGGGACGTAGTAATAATGACTAATGAGCAGCCAAATCACACAGTAAGTTGGTCAGACGAAGCAACCATCATTCCACTCTTCAATGGCATGTATGCAATATAAAAAGGTTGATATGGAGAGAAATAGAAAACCGCTCCACTATATATACATAATAACATAATACTAGCCGGGAGCCTAAGCTACCCGCCTGCTTGCTGGGGTTGCTCTCTTCACACCCTCTCGCACAGAACGACGGTGCCCACACCGCTGGTCACATATCCGTCCGGATCCCGCCGCCGGGGGAAGGGGAGGATGTTTTGCGTAGACACGGTCGGCAGCAGCGAGGGAGAAAACCCACTGTCGGCGCGTCCCGATCAGGGGTCCCCACCGTTCTCTCTCACAAAGCTCTGGCATGGTAGCCTTTGCCCCTTGCTCATTGCTGCGGTACGGGCTGATGCCGCCTCCCACCGCCCTCCTAACTACATCCCGATGTCCCTTAGGTACAATTTCCTTTTGGAGCCGGCTTGCTCCACTGCCCCAGCTCCCCACGTCTCTCCATGTAGATACTTCTCTACTTCTACCGGCTTATATTTGTGATGAGTTTATGTCTCATCAACTAGTGCCACTACTATTATATTCTAATCACACTTCTCAATATCTTTGCACGAGAATTGATGACTACAGGCTGAGACAATACTTTGCATGCGCGTAACTACCCAGCATTTCCTCCATAGCAAATTCGGGGGCAAAATAGTCTAGTAATTTTTACCTCTTCGAGTTAGAGACATACATGTACGATCTCGATGTAGATCATCATATACTTTGTACCCCATATCAATACAATCAGAGCAGGACATGGGGTTTTACCTCTTCGAGGGGGCGCGAACCTAGGTAAACATCGTGTACCTCTTTTGTCCTATCACCATCAAGCTACGTCCACATCTTGGGACCCCCTACCCAAGATCCTTCGTTGGCACCAAGGCACAGAGCTTTCGCTTGCCCGCTCACCCATGCCACTACGAGGTCACCAGGACAAGCTCAGCGAGGATTGACCCCCCCCCAGATCCGGATCAAAGCGTAACCACTTCGAAGACAAAGAAGGCACCTGACCCACCTGCCTCTACCCGTCCCATCGCCCACACGGCCAAGACAGACAATCACCACCGTTGTAGTGTTCCCCACTAGAGAGCCAAAACATGCAAACCGCCACCCCGGCATCCATGTCCAAGCCATAACCACCCGCCTACATCACGGTGCACCCACTCCTAGCCCAACATCAACCATGAAGTCTAGATTGACACCTCCATGGTAGGAGGCGTGGACACCTATGCCTCCAGCCAGTCCTGGTGGACCGAAGGAGACACAACTCTGTGACTACCAATGGTCGCCGCTGAGCACGCTCGCATGACACCATGTCCATGGTCTTCGACGCCAATCTGCCTGATGGACTCACGATGTCCTGACCACCACCATCAACCACTGTACCCACGAGAAGAGGGACCTCATCGCCTGAGGGCACCACCCAGACTGGGCCCACCATCATCTATCCGGAGCGGAGATCTGACCCATCCCGGACCCAAAACTGATCCGCCCAAGCACGAGCTCCAAGTCCTGGCCATCTTCACCGCATGAGCACCCCCGACTCGAACCTGGAAGAAGAGAGGCACCACCAGCACTCGCACCCTGCTGCCAACCGCGCCGCCCAAGCCATAGCGACTGACCCGCCGATCGATGTAGGCACCCTGCAACGGCCGAACCAGACCAGGGCAAGGGGAGATCCCTGCCACAACCTAGACATCCACCCACCGGAGTCGCGAGGAGCATCCAAGGCCACCCAGATTCATTGACGACCTCGAGCAGCTCCCTTGCATCGCGCCTGCAGCACCTGGCCAGATCCCTCGATAGATCAGGGCCACCACTACGCGCCTACAGCATACCCCCTCCGCCAACAACCATGATCGCCTGGAGGCAGGGCCATGACCATCGGCACATGCTTACCCGACTTGCGCCGCTCAACAGACCAATGCTTGCCCGCCGAGCACGCAACACCGCACCTCCGGAATCCGCGCAGCTGCCGAAGCCCTGCCATCTGCCCACGCTGCCGGCACGCCCGTCTGACTTGCTGCCGCTGCACCCTCGACACGATGCCGCCCCGCGCTGCGCACACTATCGGGAGGGGAGAAATGCCCCCTCCCCCCCCCCCCCCCCCCCCCCACCGCCTACACTTACTGGGCTTTTCCCGGTGACGTCGAAGGGGACGGAAGGCGAGAAGGGGGAGGGAAGCGACAAAAGCTAGGGTTCACACCCTGCACACACTATTGGGCGAGACGAGTTTCCGATCAACTCGGATTCGCGTCCTAGCTATTCTAGCCGGGCACAATTTTTTTGACACTTAAGTTGGTCCTAACGAAATGAGAAGTGCATTGTGAATGTTTTTGTTCCCTGTAGCATCTATGAACGTGGCGTTTTTATTCTTTTTTTATTTTGGCAGTAGTAGCGTTTTTCTAGTAAAAAAACACACATTTGTTTTCACCCTCAAAAAAAGAAGAAGAGAAAAGACACGCCATCACCTGGACCGTTGCAACTCCCGTCCCGAGTACCCTAGTTGGAAATTTCCCTGTCGTCCGCAATTCGAGACGGAAATCTCCCGTTCCGCTCCCGATTCGAGACGGACGCGCCGCCGCCGACCTCCTCCCGCCCACCCCCGCTCCCGCTCTGGATCCAGCCCCAAGCCCCAGCCCACTAGCTCCACTTTCCTTCTATATCCGCCGCCACGCCACGCCACGCACGCCACCTCGGCGAACAAGCCTCCGGCTGCCGCAACCGCCTCTGCCCTGGCTATAAAGGCGCGCCCTTTGGCCGGTCCGCTCCTCCTCTCTTTGCCCAGGCCATGCCTCTCTCCTCGATTCGTCCTCGACTCCTGCCTCTCCTCCTCCCACGTCTGGTTTCATCTTGCTCCTCATCGCTCAACTCGTCCGTTTAGACTGAAAGAATTGCTCGTCCTCGATTCGTCTATTTTGAAGCGCGTCTGATTTGATTGATTTTGCTCGTCCGCGGTTCATCCATTTAGATAGAAATCGCGTCTGGTTTCATTTTGCTCGTCCTCGCCGTCGCCCGTTTAGCATCGCTTCCGATTTACTCGTCCTCGCGGTCGCCAGTTTAGAGTCGCGTGTGATTTGATTCTGCTCGTCTTCCCCGTCGTCCGTTTAGAATCGCTTCCGAGCTGATTTTGCTCGTCCTCGACGTCGTCAGCGTAGAGTTGCGTGTGATTTGATTCTGCTCGTCCTCCTCGTCGCACGTTTAGATCAGAATCGCGTCTGTTTTGATTTTCTTGTCCTCGCCGTCGTAAATTTAGATAGAATCCGCGTCTTGATTTGATTCTGCTCGATCTCGTCCTAGTCCGTCTGGAATCGCGTCTGATTTGATTCTGCTCGATCCCCTGTGTTGCTACTGGGTTCTTTACACTGATGCTCTCGCGTGTTCTTCGTGCCGTCTCATCGGTGGTATCCGTGGAGGAAGCGAGCGGTGGGTCGGTCGGTTTGGGTCGTCTGGTTTGTGAACTAACAAGTCTGTTTGAGAAACTTCTGCATGCGCTTCTGTTATCTGAGAGACGCTCACCGGCTCACGTTCCTGCGTTTCGTGTTCGCGTCGGGCCCTTGTTCGCGTCTGCTTTTGAAATTGGAATTGCTGTTTATCGTGCTCGTTCAGATCGGTTCCTCTGTTCCGTTACCTGCGCTGTTCGTCAGTTACTTTCATATCTCAAACGCATGCGCCCTTTGATACTACTTGATGGATGTTCAGATCTCAAATGCTGCGTTGTTCAGATCAGTTATTTTGATTGAAATTGGGTTGTTGGCCCTATGTCGATTCTTATTCTACTTGATGGATGTTCAGGGTGTTACTATGTTGTTTTCAATTGTTGTTTTCAATTGCTTACTTGTCATGCTTTGCTCATGTTCCCATATATGGTGATGTGTACTCAGGGGTGCAAACCATTTAGGCAGAAAGTTTTACAAGAGTGCAAACCATGTGGCCTTCCTTTCTTCCTCATGTTGCTATTTCCATTAAACTGCTCATCATACGAGTACTAGATGAGGTGCTGCTAGTTAGTCCCCCTTATACTTTGTTCTAGATAAAAGAGCATACCTCCAGAATTTTGTCATTACACACCTGGGCATATAATTCTGTTGTGAGCATAACTCCAGAATTTATTTATCGGTGAAAGCTTGTTCATCACATGTTTTTTTGTCAATGCTGCTAACTTTATAGCTTTTTGAAATTACTTCGGTCTTGCATGTATTAGCTTTCTGTTTGTGCCCCTATCTAAGTCTTTTTCTTGTGTGCAAGCGCTCCATTCTGTGTGTGTCACTGCGTGTGGCTTGATGGTGAATATGTGTGGCTTTACTCTCTGTGTGTGTGTGGCTTGACTCTGTGTGGCTTGATGGTGAATTTGTGTGTGGCTTGACTGTGTGTGTGACTCTGTGAATATTGCATTTGCTTGATGGTGTGCCTTGTATGCTTTGTTGAATGATTGGTTATATAACTTGTGTTTTATATTGTTGTGGCATGATTGATTGCTGTTTGTCGAATGCGAACTCGTATCTTGATGAATAATCATGTATGCTAACTTGGTATTGGTAGTTCCTGATCACCTATTACTTGTTTAGTGTAGACTGACTATTCTTTTTTCTGAACTTTTTTGTGATTATGTCTTGACATTGCACTGCTCGATCCATATCGACGTCCCACGCTGTCTGATGAGGATAAAGATGTAAGGAACTCCTCCCAAGAATATCTCTTGCTCTTTGTATTAACTTGACGACTAGGCTTTACATATTAAAAAAAATCGTGAAAATGGAGCTCCTTGCTGTAACCCATTATATGACTTTATGAGCATGCACCACTTTCAGGTTATGAGAAAAATAGGGTGCCCCAACCAAGATTGACTTCCTCTCTCTTTCTTATACAAGGCATGCAGAAGATGTGTGACAAGTAAGTAACTCATTATGTCAGATATTTAGAGTGTACTACTTCATAGTGCCATCTTTCCCAACAGATTGAATTTTTTTATATTGATATTGGGTTGACTAGTATCACATGTTTGTTTACATTTCATACTTCGGAAAAATGTTCCTAATGTTATAGAATATTTTGTCCTGCAATAGGCATGGGAGTTCCTCTCAAAGTTAGGTGATCTTAGCCAAACTCTGATTTTGCCAAAATTGAGAATGTGGAGGTAATTTCAAGATATTCCTTCAACATTCCTGAGCAACTTGAATTTGTTTACCACCTATTGACTCCTTATTCCTTGCAGGGCTTGAACCATTTTGATGAGATCCTGGAAGAAGCAGATGGTATAATTCTGTCAAGAGGAAACTTTGGAATTGATCTTCCACCTGAAAAGGTTGGTTATCTCAACCTTCGCAATGCATTATCTCTTAACGTGTCGTCCTAGTAGTGAAAAAATTAGAGAGAATCACCCCAATGCATTGTTTCTTAAGGGTTGTATCTAAATAATGTTGCATTGTGGAGAAAATTAAAGAGTAGGAAAATAGGGAGTGCAAGAAAACGAGCTAAGAGCCGTATCTATATAAACATACAGCTCCACTCTCGTGCTTTCTTAATTATTACAGTGCCACATCAGCATTTTGACTATGCCATCTTTCTAAGAGAAGCATTGTGAGTGCCCTTGGCAGTTGAAGGCATTTTGCTTGATTAACATGTATTTTCCCCATTTGCATGAAGCTTAGTGGTGATTTTATGTGCTTTACTTAGATTTGCTCTTTTTTTTAACAAAAATCAAGGGTCTGTATTGAGCACTACTTTGTTCGTTCTTTAGATGTTCTTATTTCAGAAGTCTGCTCTGCACAAGTGCAACATGGCTGGAAAGCCTGCTGTTGTTACTCATGTTGTGGACAGTATGACGGACAACCTAAGGCATGCTCGCGTGGAGGCAACTGATGTGGCAAATGCGGTGTTGGACAGTTAGTTTTTGCCTCTTGCAAATATCTTATACTTTGGTGATCTTGTAAGTTTTTGCCTCTTGCAGAATCCAATGAAAGTTCTGATTCCGTTATTCATTTACCTACCAATTTTGAAGTGGAAGCTTCATCATTTAATAGCATTTTTAATTATCTTTTTGCCTGATTTCACCATGTTTCACTTCGTTTTCATAAGCCAGCTACCGAAGTGAAGAATTCTGCGGGTTGCTACTGCACAAAAGAAAAACCAGGAATTGGACGGCTCTGACAGCGATTCTGATTATTCATCAGATGAGGTCAGAATCATAAGCAATGCATGTCTATGTGAGATAATTACAAAAGCATAAAACATATTTCTTGCACATACCATTCCCCTGATCTTGTCGTTTAATTCTATGGAGTTTGCAGGATAAGGCCACTAAAAAACCAGTAGCCAAGAAAGTGGTAGAATCCAGTGAAAGTTCTGATTCTGACTCTGAGGAGGTATCAGTCTAATAGTTATATGAAAACTAAGGCTTCATTATTCTGTCTTTATAATGTGATACTAACATTTTCAATATATTTCTAGGATACCACTGCTAAACCAGTTAAGAAGAATAAAGAATCTAGTGATAGCTCAGATTCTGACTCAGATTCAGATTCTGAAGAAGTAAGTTCTCTGTTGTACTTGTTTACTCTTGGTAACTTCTCTTGTGTGATATTTGTATTTCTTATAAACATTGTTTTGTTTCTAGCAATTCTTTTGTCTATGCCATCTTTCTAATGCAGTTCCTTCTATGTCCAGGATACCAGTGCTAAAACAGTTTCTGTAAAGAAAGAAGAATCTAGTGGTAGCTCAGATAATGACTCGGATTCCGATTCTGATGAAGTAAGAGTTCTGTTACTTGCTTACTCCTGGTCACTTTTTTGTTGTGCAATGTTTAAAATTCCTTCCAATGTTTTGCAGCCAGCAAAATCTACTATTCCTGCTAAGAGGCTTCTGACAACAGAGAAAAAGAGTGAACATGTACACATTATTTTTAAAATTTTATTTTCTTGAAAGCATTGTCTTCTATGATATTTGTTGTACATTAATTGATCTTGTTGTAATTCAATATTTGCAGTCCAAGGATGATTCTGATGATAGTTCTGATGAGAGTGATGAAGAGCCTGCACTAAAGAAGCCTAAGGAATTTTTGGTGTTTGCTTTTTCGTCTGAAGATTTTGGTCTCTAAGGTTGCCAAGAAAGAAAGCAGTGGTGATGATGACAATTCTGAAGAGAGCTCCAGCAGTGATGATGAAAATGATCAATCGGTGTCAATGTGAAAGTCCAAGCAGAACGAAGTATGGTTTGAGTATATTTATGCTGTTGTAATTTTTCCACTTATGTTTGATGGTAATCAGCCTCTAACTAGCTTCCTAATTTCAGGAACGAAGATCTGAATCACCCTCACCCCTCTAGAGAAATCAGTTTACTCATTCAAGTTCTGGAAATTCCTTATAGCTTTCTGAGTTTACTTCGGTCTTGCATGTGTTAGCTTTCTATTTGTGCCCCTTTCTTTGTCTATTTCTTGTGTGCAAGCGCTCCATTCTGTGTGTGTGACTGTCTGTGGCTTGACTCTGTGTGTCTGGCTTGACTCTTTGTGTGTGTGTGTGTGGCTTGACTGTATCTGTGTGACTGTGTGGCTTGATTGTTTGTGTGCTTGACTATCTCTATGTGTGTTTGTGTGACTCTGTGTGAATATTGCATTTGCTTGATGGTGTGGTTTGTATGCTTTGTTGAATGATTGGTTGTGTATAACTAGTGTTTTATATTGTTGGGGCCTAACACTGCCTTTGCTGGTCCCAAGCCCGGATGTGAAAATGTGGAGGGAGCTGCAGTTACCTCCTTTGTATTGTTTGCATTATGAGTATCGATAGAAATTACACAGTCTAGGTTACTGTCCTAATCGAATAGTGAATCACATAATTTGTTTGCATGTGATTCCTTTCTGAAGTTGTATGAGGTCAATTTTTTCTTATACGATACCAAAGGGAAGCGACTGTGTGTGGCTTGACTCTGTGTGTGTGTGTGTGGCTTGACTCTGTGTGTGTGACTGTGTGTGGCTTGATTGTTTGTGTGCTTGACTCTCTATGTGTGTTTGTGTGACTCTGTGTGAATATTGCATTTGCTTGATGGTGTGCTTTGTATGCTTTGTTGAATGATTGGTTGTGTATAACTTGTTTTATATTGTTGGGGCCTAACACTGCCTTTGCCGGTCCCAAGCCCGGATGTGAAAATGTGGAGGGAGCTGCAGTTACCTCCTTTGTATTGTTTGCGTTACACGTGTCGATAGAAATTACGCAGTCTAGGTTACTGTTCTAATTGATAGTGAATCTTCACACAATTTGTTTGCATGTGATTCCTTTCTGAAGTTGTACGAGGTTAGTGTTTTTCTTATACGATACCACAGGGAAGCGAGTAACTAAGAATCTAGGCCTATAAGGGTTTGATTTTTCTCCCTTTCTGATTTTTTTACGGTGCCTTGTCAGCATGACGTGTATGGTGCTTTGGTTTTACTTTTGTGCGTGATTTTTTTAGGTGGAGAGGTATGCACGTACGACACGTTTTGGATTTGTTTTGGAGTCCACCGCTTTGACCGTCTTCTGACGCTTTCACTGTTTCCATCATAGGTGACGTGTGCTTTCTGATTTTGACTGTTTCTCCTTGTTTGCCATGTATCATGTTTGTATATCAGTTTGTTTGGGCCGATTTTTCTGGGCTCTTCTTGTGGTACGGGTGTGTTCCTTTTTTTTCTTCTGCTGTCTATAAAGTCCTTCTGGCGTTAGATCTTCTGGTCGATCTGTTCCAAGTAACTCTGAATATAATCCTGATGCTACTTCTGGCGGTGGATCTTCTGGTCGATCTGTTCGAAAAGTCACTCAATATGTTCCTGGTATGTCTTTTGACCGCCCTGATTCAGTTTTAACCAATAATAAATAATCCAATAGCATGTTACACAATTGATACCATTCGACTTGTATACAGAAGTACTTCTTTGTTACTGTAGTTATGATTGTGAACTTGTAACCATCAGCAAAATATTATGCAAGAAATATAGATTCGACGTTTAAACTTGGACAGCCAATCTTTGTCCTACTTTTGATACCTTAAGCTCACAGCATCTCTGGAATCGCCAAAATTTCCTCATGTGGACATTTTTTTGTCTATATGTTGAGCAACCACATTGTCTGCTGTGCCCCATGATAAGCTACTTTGTTGGACCCTACTAGAGAAATAAGTGCCCATTGTACTTGTATGCATGAGTGCATTTTCTTGGCATGGGTTCTTGATGTGCACCCTTCTCCAAATTGCCTTGGTTATATGCAATGCCGGTAATCCATAATATGACTCTTTCCATTTCAGGACCTAGGGAGCTCACTGGTGCTGTTGATTTAATAAGTCAGTACAAATTGCAGCCGCACCATGATTTCTTTTGCAAGAGGCCTTTGCCCTTTCAATCTCAGATACACATTACCTTCACAATGTTGTGGGGGACACTGAAATTCGGAAAGGAGAAGGAATGAAGCTAGATCAACTCGTTTAGAATACTTAAGGGATAGGCATGCTTATATTCAGCCCTTTGATATGGAAACACTGGGGCAAGCATTTCAGCTTCGAGAAACTGCTCCAGTAGATTTACCCTCTGTAAGATCATTTTTTCCATCCCACTTGCTTTATGCTGTTATTCCATTTTCCTATCACACTTAACAATTAAACCAATTGACAGGCAGAAAAAGGCATTACCGGGCAAACCGAAAAGTGAGTCTAAGGACAGAGAGAAAAAACATAAAAAGCACAAAGACAAAGATAAAGACAGGGAGCATAAGAAGCACAAACATTGACATAAGGATCGGTCTAAAGACAAAGACAAGGACAAGGATAAGAAAAAGGATAAGCATCATGAGAAGGTTGCTGTATTTTCTTTATGTTTAAAACTAAAGTATCTCCAAGTCTTACTCATCACTTAGCCATACTTTACATGTCCGCAAATTGTTCAGAAGAGGAAGCATGAGGGGACAGAGGACTCGGCAGACGTGCATAAGCACAAAAAAAGCAAGGTGATATACAACTATTATTTGCTTCTTGGTACAACAAATTTCCTTGCAGCACATTTTGTTGGTCTGTTAACATGACTTATCTATGACAACATAAGAGTTCCAAAACCGATGAGATGGGTAATGGACTTAGTTAGCTACAGTTTTCTTCTTACTTCTACTGTCAATCAGTGTCATATTCTGTTAGAAGGAGGCTCTAAAGGTTTCCGTCACCAGACCCGCTGCAGATCAATTGGTACGTGCTTCTTGAACTTCTATTTGCTGTTGGGTAGATGCATAAATGCTTTTCTTAATTCTGTCTCTCGGTGAAACATGAATTGAAATGTTTCAGATTTAAGCTGCATAGTGAGCTTGTGTTTTTAGGTCAACTTAAGAGTTTTATTTTATTGTTTGGAGCCTAAATGATGAATATTTTAACATTTGGCGAATTATTTATTAGACATTCAAGTGAATAAGATCTGCCTTTTGCCTGACTTTGCCAATATTAGTCTGATTTGATTTTGTCTGCATCTGTACAATATGTGATGTTAGGCACGGTTGCCCGGACATTACTTTATGTACACCATCAGTTTTGGACCTGGGCCAGTTTCATTTTGTCAGTCTCACTTGACTTGAGAAGTATAGTTAGATATTTCCTTTGATTGGCATCTCTAGTGGTATTAATATATCAGTCATGATGGGCCTGCTGACTTTCTTTACTATATACTATATGGCATGATCTGGTTAGGTCTGACTTACATCATATCAATTCATAATGTAGTCACTAGTCGTTTACTGTTTTCAGTTTACGTTGCACTTTGACCATAAGATATGGTGATTAATTGGAGCATAATGACTTAAAAAAAACCACTCACAGTTTACTCAATGATGTTTCTTTTGAAATCATCGTATGCCATTTGCAACTCTTTAATGATCTGCACCCTCTATAACCTTCACAATTATTGCTTGATTTATTTTTTCTATTGTGTGTGCTTTTGCGTTGTGTTCATATTATTGTATGTTTTATGTGGCTAGTTTTGGATCCTACTGAAGCGCGCCGGCGTCGGCATGATATTCGACATGGGAAGCGTCCTATTTATTAACCACGTTCCATTGGCTGGAGTCAAGGAAATTCTCAAGCATAAAACGGCATCTTCTTACTCGGCGTGCTTTTAAAGGAGAATTTGGTATTTAATTTATGGATCTGTATAGCTACCTGATCCCGGTATATGAAATTGAGCCTCTTGAGAAATTACTGATGTGATGCTGCAGACAAAATTGTCCAATACTTGTGGTATGAAGGGGACACACGTTACGTCTTCCCAAATTGTATAAGGCCTGCTGATTTAGAACCACCTCCACATTACTTGTTTATAAGTGGTGCCAAGGTATAAATAATTTGCAGGACATATGGGACACTAGCGATGGGCTTCTTCTTATGGTCTAATTATTAGTGTAGTGCATATTACACTATTAATCTGCCCTATTGTGATTCACTTGCATGCAAAAATCTGCTCCTAATGATTTATTTCAGTACGAATAGTACCATGTCCAAGTTAATGGGTTTAAAGCTAAGTACTAGTATTGTGGCAGACTTTAAATGCATAGTAATATTTGGACAACTTTTGTAAATCAAAGTGAACTAATTTAATCATGATAGAAAGGTTGGGCTGTTAGACTGAGTGGAGGTTAGTGCCTGGTGGCTTTGAGAAACTAAATAATTTACCTACTACCATCTATTTTTTTAATGTTTATATAGTAATTTATGAAGAACAGTGATTTCATAATGGTGAGAGAAATGGCATGGCTATGTGTCAATTTTTTTCCAGATTTGTCACTGAAGCAACCTGGATATCATTTACTTGAGACTTGAGTGCTTGTCATACTGTATTATTGTACTGCAAATCTCCTAGTTCCTGTAATCATTTTTATCGAGCAGTGTCTTTTTTCATCTGTACACATGTTCACTTCTTTCGGATCTGATGGAAACATAGGATGTTAGTTACTGAAAAGTTAATCCTTTTTGTTCCTGTGCATATTCGACTTGGATATTAACATGGCCCTCATTTCAATTCGATGTACTGGACTTGAATCATTTGCAGGTTGAAGTCGAAGCGGCATGGATGGCAGCAATCAACAAGGAAATTAAACGTGTGTTGATAGAAGTTCTTCTGAAGGTTTGTCATTGCATGGACTTATTTAGCTAGGTTTAGTAGAACATGTACTTCTGTTCTAAGTTCAGCAAGACTGCCATTTCTTACTTTTGTACTTTTGTCATTCCAGGTTACGGATGATCTTTTTAATGAGATCGCAACCAAAGTTATGAATGAAGATGATTCATCAGCTGAACGTGAGTGAATTATACTAAAACTTAATTTAAATATGTAAATTACATTGCTGATTATCGACTCTGTGTTGCAGCAAATGAGACCACTGGTGTCTCTAGCTCAAAGGAGCTTGGTCTGGGAGAATCAAAAGTGAAGACCACAGCTAAAGTTGTAGTCCTTGCTAAGCCAAACAATGTTAGCTCTACTGGTCGTTCTGATGGTACTGGGCTAAGTTCTCCTAAAGGTGTTCTTATTGGTCTTGCTAGTTATGATTCAGATGACAAGGATGATGAGGGTGATGGTGATGGTAAGGGTTTAATTCCAAATTTATCATCTGAAATTAAAAGTTGGTGCAGCTCATCCTAAAGAAAGTAAGTCCTTGAAAAACACAAAGCAGACATTGTTTCCCAGAATTTATTTTCTAAAGGAGGAAGAGCCTTAACTTTCTGAGTTTACTTCGGTCTTACATGTTTTAGCTTTCTATTTTTGCTCCTATATCTATGTCTGTTTCTTTCCATTTCTTGTGTGCATGTGCTCCATTGTGTTTGTGACTGTCTATGTGATGTGCCCCTATCTATGTCTGTTTATTGTGTGCAAGTGCTACATTGTGTGTGTGATGTGCCCCTATCTATGTCTATTTCTTGTGTGCAATGCTACATTGTGTGTGTGTGTGACTCTGTGTGTGATGTGCCCCTATCTACGTCTGTTTCTTTGTCTGTTTCTTGTGTGCAAGCGCTTGATTGTGTGTGTGCTTGTGTGACTGTGTGTGCTTGTGTGACTGTGTGTATTGAATTTCCTTGATGGTGTGGCATGTATGCTTTGCTGAATGATTGGTGTTGTATAACTTGTGGTTTGTATTGTTGTGGTTTAACACTGCCTTTGCCGGTCCCAAGCCCGAATGCGAAAATGTGGAGGGAGCTGCAATTACCTCCTTTGTATTATTTTCCTTAGAAGTGTGGATAGAAATTACTATCCTAATCGAATAGCGAATCTTCACATAATGTCGTAGCATGTGATTCAAGCTTTGAAATGCTATGAAAAATCTAGCAAGTATAATTGTTTTTAGAATGTGTCCCATCTCCTAAATTACTCGCGCTGGTTTCTTAAATCTTGCTAGCACCGATGTTCTATTTTTATACACTTTTTCTAAAAATCAGTCATCTGTTTTTTATTTGGCTTTTGGTTGAATTTTGTGGCTATCTGATCTTGCATGAATCTCAGCGTCACAGGTGTTCCTCATTTGTCCATCACTCACGAGTGCGTGTTGTGTTTACTTGTTATTGAGATTTTTATTTGGGTTGTGGGTCGACCTCTTCTTGTTTGGATGTGGGGGTCTTCTTTGCAGTTATGTGTCATTTCTAGAGGGGTTGACCTACCGAGAGAGAGAGTGTGTGTGTGTGAGAGAGAGAGGAGGGCGAGGTGGTCTTCTTTCCAATGATGTGTCATTTCTCTTTCTTCTGGCCAAAGCGAACGACGTGGTGGCCTGGTTGGGCAGCGAAGGAAGCAAACCGCCGATTATTTTTTGTCTCATACACGAAGTGGACAGCGCGAGACAAATAGTAACACCAATGCTTACGTGGACACACACAGCAAGCGCCCTTCTAGCGATGCTTATTGTGTTTGATGGATTGTATCGGACATCTAATCAGTGTTCTTCCATGTTCGCACCTCCCTGCATTGCCGCCGCCGCTTCCCTCTCTCACTGCCAGCGTCACCGCATCTTCCGGGCGACGTTCTCCGCCTTGCATGATGGAGCCGAGGAAGGGGCAGCAAGATACGCATGTATCATTTCTATTAAGGATAACAAGATGAGGGCTATTCTTACATTAGTAGATCTTGTCTACATCATATCACCGTTCTTATTGCATTACTTCGTTTCTTCATGAACTTAATACACTAGTTATTTGATCATTGCCTTATATATCGTCATGATTATTTGATCTTCTATCAATTGCCTAACAGTAATTTGTTTACCCACCGTGTGATATTTTCTTGAGAAAAGCCACTAGTGAAATCTATGGTCCCCGGGTCTATTTTTCCATCATATACTTTCAGATCTACATCATTATTTGCCTTTTTCTTTATTTGCATCTTTTATTTCAAATCTATATTATCAAAAACCAAAAAATACCTCGCTGAATTTTATTTGTCGTTATTCTATTTGCATCTACCAATCTATCTATTTACCAATCTTTAACCCAAGAAGGATTGACAACCCCTCTTATGCATCGGGTTGCAAGTATTTGTTCTTTGTGTGCAGATACCATTTATATAGCTTGGCTTGGTCCTCCTACTGGATTGATACCTTGGTTTCATAACTGAGGGAAATACTTACCGTAGATGTGTTGCATCATTCCTTCCTCATTGGGGAAATACCGACGCAGTTTCTAGCGACATCAAGCACTGGGTTAATAGGTTAGTCCCAAAAATGATATAAAATAATGTATAAATGCATATAAAGCATCCAAGATTGATAATATAATAGCATGGAATAATAAAAAATTATAGATATGTCGGAGACGTATCAACATGCACTGTAGCACATGATTTTTGGAAGCATGCGGTTAAACAATTTTCAAACAAATCTTTACCTTATATCCCTATATATATTAGTTTTAATATTAAAGGGAGGTTTGTTTCTTAGTTCTCCAATACAGGCTACAAATCTTCATGGTCTACTTTCTTTTCTTCAATTCATGATGCCATACCACTAGTTTTCTCATCTTTTATTAAGCCTCTGTCCTCAATGATAGCCTCAAATCCAAGGGAAGGGGAAGGACGTGGCACTTGGCTTTATGGACCTGCAGATCATCATCATCGGCACAAGCAACATCATTGTGGTCGTTTGTGGGATAGCACCTCGCGGACCTCGATGCCTGCCTCTTGTCCCAAGGACAACCTCTTGGTGACAACAGGCTGATAGCATACCCGCGATGGTCGATCAGGGCTAGCGTAGCAGCAATGTGGACTGAGCCAGGAGATCACCAAGGTCAACCTCCATCCATTGGAGCCAAGGGGCTAGGTTGGGGGTAGCCTGTGAATCGGCATTCGCGTCCATGGTTGGACATAGCTTCGTCATTCCCAACGCCGAGCGCAGGGACACCTTCTGCCATGGATCAAGCAACCCGGACATGTTGTCGAGTTGGACGCCCCTATCGTGACTATGTTGTTGGGCTAAGTCTCTCTACATGAAGGTGTGTTGGTAGCACAACATCAACCCATAAGTTCAACATGCGTGAAGTTGATCTTTTTTGTATACAATAGTTGTGAGTGCTTCATAGTGAAGTGAAGGAAGAAAAAAAACTAGCCACTCCACCAGCGCTTGTAACACCCACGATGCGGCTATATCTCCCACGTGTCGGGGCACGACTTAGAGGCATAGCCGCATGGTAGGTTTATCGCAAGAGGGGTAATCTTCACACAATCCCATGTACTGAATAAGAAGGGGATAAATAGTTGTCTTACAATCGCCACTTCACACAAATACAAGTTAAACATACATCATCCAGAATACAATCAACGTCCGACTACGGAACCAAAATAAAGAAGACAACCCCAAATGCTAGATCCCCGATCGTCCCAACTGGGCTCCACTACTGATCAACAGGAAACGAAAAAAAACAACGAACATGATCTTCATCGAGCTCCCACTTGAGCTTGGTTGCGTCATCTGCACTAGTATCATCGGCACCTGCAACTGTTTGGAAGTATTTGTGAGCCACGAGGACTCAACAATCTCACACCCACGAGATTAAGACTATTTAAGCTTATGGGTAGGAAAGGGGTGGTGAGGTGGAGCTGCAGCATGCACTAAGCATATATGGTGGCTAACATACGCAAATAAGAGCGAGAATAGAAGCAACGCACGGTCGAGAAGCTAGAAGTGATCAAGAAGTGATCCTGAAACTACTTACGCGCAAGCATAACTCCAAAACCGTGTTCACTTCCCGGACTCCGCCGAAAGAGACCATCACGGCTACACACGCAGTTGATGCATTTTAATTAAGTTAAGTGTCAAGTTCTCTACAACCGGACATTAACAAATTCCCATCTGCCCATAACCGTGGGCACGACTTTCGAAAGTTCAAAACCCTGCAGGGGTGTCCCAACTTAGCCCATCACAAGCTCTCACGGTAAACAAAGGATATTCCTTCTCCCAGGAAGACCCGATCAGACTCGGAATCCCAGTTACAAGACATCTCGACAATGGTAAAACAAGACCAGCAAAGCCGCTCGATGTGCCGACAAATCCCGATAGGAGTCGCACGTATCTCGTTCTCAGGGCACACCGAATGAGACATCCTATGAGTAAAACCAAACCTCAAGTTGCCCCGAGGTGCCCCCGCAGTCTACTCGGTTCGGACCAACACTCAGAGGAGCACTGGCCTGGGGGGGTTAAAATAAAGATGACCCTCGGGCTTCAGAAACCCAAGGGGAAAAGGCTAGGCGAGGCAAATGTAAAACCAAGGTTGGGCCTTGCTGGAGGAGTTTTATTCAAAGCGAACTGTCAAGGATTCCCATAACACCCAACCGTGTAAGGAACGCAAAATCAAGGAACGTAACACCAGTATGACGGAAACTAGGGCGGCAAGAGTGGAACAAAACACCAGGCATACGGCCGAGCCTTCCACCCTTTACCAAGTGTATAGGTGCATTAATTAAAATAAGAGATATTGTGATATCCCAACATATCCATGTTCCAATATGGATCAAACTTCAGCTTCACCTGCAACTAGCAACGCTATAAGAGGGGCTGGGTAAAGCGGTAACATAGCCAAACAACGGTTTGCTAGGAAAGGTGTGTTAGAGGCTTGACATGGCAATATCAGAGGCATGATATAGCAAGTGGTAGGTAACGCGACATAGCAATAGAGCGAACAACTAGCAAGAAAAGATAGAAGTGGTTTCGAGGGTATGGTCATCTTGCAAGGAAGACGAACGAGTCCATGAAGAAGACAAGCGGACGTAGTCGAACGGATCCGAAATGAAACCGAAGCTAACGAGAGAAGCAACCCGGAAAGAAGCAAGCAACATAGTAAACAACCATCACATAAACATGCCATGATGCGCAACCAAGTATGATGCATGTCTGGTTCACATGAGGCATGGCATGGCGAAGTGCAACAAACAATACTACAAATTAAGTGGAGCTCAACATACAACGAGTTGCATATTGACGAAACACCACATCAATTATTTAGTTCTCTCTCATTTTAGGTAGTCAACAATATTAAATGTTGGTTAGCATGGCAAGAGGTGAAGCATAACAAAACTACCTATCTACGTAAGTTTAAATGAGGCCGGAACAACAAGCAACAAGTCCGGAAAAATCCCCATATGCTTATTATGAATTTGGTGCTTGTCGGTGTCAAAACCGGCGGATCTCGGGTAGGGGGTCCCGAACTGTGCGTCTAGGCCGGATGGTAACAGGAGACAAGGGACAAGAAGTTTTACCCAGGTTCGGGCCCTCTCGATGGAGGTAAAACCCTACGTCCTGCTTGATTAATATTGATGGTATGGGTAGTACAAGAGTAGATCTACCACGAGATCGAGGAGGCTAAACCCTAGAAGCTAGCCTATGGTATGATTGTTGATGTGTATGTCGTCCTACGGACTAAAACCCTCCGGTTTATATAGACACCGGATAGGGTTAGGGTTACATAGAGTCGGTTACAATGGTAGGAGATCTTCATATCCGTATCGCCAAGCTTGCCTTCCACGCCAAGGAAAGTCCCCCCCCGGACGCGGGACGGAGTCTTCAATCTTGTATCTTCGTAGTCCATGAGTCCGGCCGAAGGTATAGTTCGGGACCCCCTACCCGAGATCCGCCGGTTTTGACACCGACAATGGTGCTTTCACTGAGAGTTCCTCTGTGTCGTCGCCATTAGGAAGGATTCCTCGCCCCGTCTTTAAAGACGACACCGTTGCTAAGGGAGCTTTGGCTGTCGGCCAAACCCTCCGGTTAGGTGGCTTTCTTATGACCGCCTGTTCGGCTTCTGCGCCGACGATGACCTCTCGAGCCATCGAAAACAATCTTCATGTCAACTCGGAACTCGTTGAGCAGTTAGATCCAATAGAGCTTTCCTCCATAAACGAGCTCTTGGATCGCTTCACCGCCCTGGGAGTCGCTACGGATTACGACTAGATTGGGTCTAAAACCGATCTGAGAGAGATTAACTCTCCCTAAGTCACCCATCACGTTGCCGTGGTAGAGGGACAGTGCGGCGACCCTTCATCTATCTTAAGGACTCGCTACGTCCGGATTCCCGATCCCTCCAAGCCGGATACCCGCGGAGGGGAGGATATCACTCAAGACCTGAACTTAGAGTCAGACGACGGGCTGGATTCATTAGACAACATCCAGGAATCCAAATTGTCGAGTTCAGAAATTCCTTGGCCTCTGAGCCTTAGATGGGGTGAGGCTTCGGATTTAATTCCACCCACCCACCCCAACATATGTGATCTGTCCAAAATCAGGCAAGACCCCGACGAAACAGTACATCATTACTGGGCCAGATTCCTCTTAGTTAAGAACAGGCTAAGGGACTGCCGTGAGGAAGATGCAATCTCAATCTTCTGCGAAAATTGCATGGACAAGGGAATACTCAACGCCATAAGTCGCCGTGATATTACACGCTTCGCTGACTTGGCGTCCATCGTACGAAAGTACTGTGCGATGGAAAGCGCCTGGAAAACCGAAATAAAATTTTGGGACAATCCGGCCCTAAATACAAACCCAGTCCGAAATAAAAGGGTGCATCATCACCAATCACCCGGGTCAAGCACTAAAAAGCAAAAACCCTCTACAGGGCATGGAACCGTACTGGAAGGATGGCTTAATGGACCCTGTAAAATTCACAGTACAGAGGACGCCACACCAACTTACAGCCTCAAAGCATGTTGGATACTCCGGCAGGTGGCCAAAATTGGGAAAAATCTCCTAATTCCGGAGGCCACAGAAAGCCACCCCAGAGACACCAATACGGTATTAACAGTCTTCGAGACATTTGCATCAAATAATATGTGAAAAAGGACACTCCGCAGCCTTGCCGAAGTCTACCAAGTAGCAACAATAAAACCATGGAATGATACGACTATTACCTTTAACGCCAGTGATGAACCTAAATTCCGAACAGCCCGAGCACCAGCCGCATTGGTCCTCAGTCCAATAGTGGATGGCTTTCGTCTTACCAAGGTACTCATGGACGGCGGCAGCGGATTGAACCTCATTTACGAGGAGACTCTTCAAAAAATGTAAATAGACTGGAACCGCATTGAGCGCAGCAGCACAACCTTTCGAGGAATAATCCCCAGTCGGGAAGCGCGCTGTACAAGAAAAATCACACTAGATGTGGTGTTCGGCACGCCAGATAATTACAGGTCCGAAGAGGTCACATTCCAGGTGGCTCCGTTCAGCAGCGGTTATCACGCTCTGCTAGGGCGGGAAGCATTTACAATCTTCCAAGCAATACCCCATTATGGGTACATGAAGCTCAAGCTGCTCGGGCCTAACGGGATCATCACTCTCGCTAGTGATCCGGACATAGCACTCCGCGCCGAAAACAAGACAGCCGCACTGGCCCTTAAGGCACTATCCGAAGCCCTAGCGGCTGAGGAGCTGACTGTGCTGCGCTCTACGGTGAACAAGGACGATGTGGTACTCGACAAAAGATCCAAGTCCACCTCCTTTAAACCGGCGGATGAAATAGTCAAATTCCAAGTCCATCCAACGGACCCCGATAAAACAGCTTCCATCGGGGCACAGTTAAACCCTGATGTCGATGCCGCATTGCGAGAGTTCCTACGAGAGAACTGGGACATTTTCGCCTGGCACCCTTCAGACATGCCAGGAATCCCACGCAGCTTGGCCGAGCACAGCTTAAATATCCAAGCAGGATTCAAACCTGTCAAACAGGCTCTTCGGCGTTTTTCCGAACCTAAGAGATAGGCCATGGGAGAGGAGCTAGCAAAGATATTGGAGGCCGGATTCATCAGAGATATAAAGCATCCGGACTGGCTAGCAAACCTGGTGATGGTACCAAAGAAGGACAAATCCTAGCGCCCGTGTGTTGATTTTAAAGACCTTAGCAAGGCTTGCACAAAGGATCCCTTCCCCCTCCCCCACATCGACAAAATTATCGACGCTACTGCAGGACACGATTCGTTGTGTTTCCTCGACGCATATTCTGGCTACCATCAAATCAAGATGGCAGAACCAGACCAAGCCGCAACGGCATTTATCACACCATACGGGCCATTCTGCTTCAACACAATGCTCTTCGGGCTCAAAAACGCCAGCGCAACATATCAGCGCATGATTCAGACATGTCTGGCAAGCCAGATCGGCAAAACAGTGGAGGCATATGTAGATGATGTGGTCGTCAAAACAAGACATGTTGAATCTCTAGTAGACGATTTGAGGCTCACATTTGATAACCTCCAAACATACGACATCAAGCTCAACCCGGAAAAATGCGTTTTCGGCGTTCTAGCCGGAAAGCTCTTGGGCTTCATTGTATCCGGTAGAGGAATTGAAGTAAATCCAGCCAAGATCCGAGCTCTGTCGCAACTGGATATCCCAAAGGACCTCAAACAAATACAAAAGTTAACCGGATGCGTGGCGGCTCTAAGCCGCTTTATCTCCCGCTTGGGGGAAAAGTCCCTACCCCTTTACTGCCTCCTTCGGCGCACCGAACACTTCAAATGGACGGATGCAGCCACGGTCGGACTCGACGAAATAAAAGCCATACTGGCAACAAACCCAGTCCTGGCCGCGCGAAACATTGGCGAACCAATGCTATTATACATTGCAGCAACACATCAGGTTGTAAGCGCAGTGCTCGTCGTCGAACGAGAAGCGGACGGACACAAATTCCCTCTTCAAAAGCCGGTCTATTATGTGTCCACCGTCCTGACTCCCTGCAAATCACGGTACCCGCATTATCAAAAGATTGCGTGCGCGGTATTCATGGCGTCCCGGAAGCTACGACACTACTTTCAAGAGTGTTCAATAACAGTAGCCTCGGAAGTACCACTTAACGATATTATAAACAACCGTGACGCAACGGGCCGGATTGCAAAATGGGCCATTGAGCTCCTCCCGTTCGACATAACTTACAAGCCATGATGAGCCATCAAGTCGCAAGTCTTGGCCGACTTCGTCGCAGAATGGACGGAGGCCGAACTGGGGGCTCCAATTGGATCATGCATTTCGACGGCTCCAAGATGTTGGCCGGACTGGGGGCTGGCGTCATTTTGACGTCCCCCACAGGAGACACAGTTCAATACGTACTACAGATTATGTACACGGACTCCAACAATGCAGCCGAATATGAGGCCCTTTTACATGGTCTCCGCATGGCAGTATCCATGGGCATCCAACGCCTAGAGGTGCGTGGGGACTCGAACCTCGCAATATCCCAAATAAATGGAGACTTCGATGTCAAGGATCCAAAAATGGCAGCTTACCGCAACGCCATCCTAAAAATGTCAGCTCGGTTCGAGGGGCTTGAATTTCACCATATAGCCCGGGGAAATAATCAGGCGGCAAATTTCCTGGCACGCATCGGCGCAAAACGCGATGTAGTCCTCCCCAACATCTTCTTGGAGAGGCTGTTCAAGCCATCCGTAGTATGGGAAGGGGAGCCGAACAATAACAGCCCGGACCCAACCGCACTACCCGACACCGAGCATTCTGACACAATCGGAGGCTCTGCCAATGAAATAACACCCTCAGCCCACATAATAATGGTCGTCATCGCCCCGTGGACAGAACCATTCCTCGCCTACCTTACTAGGCAGGAACTCCCCGAGGACCAAAATGAGGCACGCTGCATAGTGCGGCGATCCAAAGCCTACAGAGTCCATGAGGGAGAGCTTTATAAGAAAAGCACTACCGGAGTCCTTCAAAGGTGCATCTCCGAAGAGGAGGGGCGGAACCTCCTAGCTGAAATTCACGCCGGACTCGGCGGTCATCACGCTGCAGCCCGGTCCCTTGTAAGCAAGGCCTTCCGTACAGGCTTTTATTGGCCGACGGCCCGGGCAGACGCTCAGGACTTAGTCCAACGATGCACCGGTTGCCAGCTCTTTGCAAACCAAAGCCATATGCCACCCACCGCCCTCCAAACTATCCCCATTACTTGGCCCTTCACGGTTTGGGGGCTTGACATGGTCGGACCCCTTAAAGGCGGAACCCACAAGCAAAAATACTTACTGTTCATGGTGGATAAGTTCACCAAATGGATAGAAGCCAAGCCTGTTAAGACGGCCGAATCCGGACCGGTGATAGACTTTATATCCGGGGTTGTACACCGTTATGGCGTCCCCCACAGCATCATCACTGATAACGGCACGAACTTCACGGCCGACGAGGTAAAACTCAGGTGCAAAAACATGGGCATCAAGCTCGATTATGCTTCCGTCTATCACCCACAAACTAACGGCCAGGTCGAACGTGCAAATGGTCTTATCATGAGCGGCATCAAACCCAGATTAGTGCGGTCCCTCAAGGAATCAAACACGCACTGGGTAGAGGAGCTCGACTCCGTACTCTGGGGGCTGCAGACCACGCCGAATCGCACCACCGGATACACACCATTCTTTATGGTGTACGACGCAGAGGCAGTTTTGCCTTGCGACATAATTCATGACTCACCTCGAGTGCGCATGTACGAAGAAAGAGAAGCCGAGCTCGATTGGCAGGACAGCTTGGACGCATTGGAGGAGGAGCGTGATGTGGCAAAAGCCCGTTCCGCATTCTATCAACAGCAGGCTCGAAGATACCAAAGCAGAGAAGTATGGGCCAAAAATTACAACGTTGGCGAATTAGTTCTACGACTACCGGACAAGAAAAAGGACAAACTCAAGCCCAAGTGGGAAGGTCCCTTCATAATTGACCAAGTCCTGACTGGTGGAGCGTACCGCCTGCGGGATGCATCGGATAACCAACTCGAGCCAAACCCATGGAACGCAGCCCGTCTCCGAAGATTCTATGCGTAGCGCTGGACTCTGTGTTCGTCTCCTTCCTCTATCCATTTTTTATATTTTCTCTTACATTTCTCTTCTCTCTCTCTCTCTCTCTCTCTCTCTCTCTCTCTCTTATAGCCTCTAAAGGCTCATAAAGTGACGCGCTATCCGCGCTCATTAAACCTGGGGGCTTCTTTAAACAGAAGCTTATTCATGCGGGCTTCATGCCCAACACATGTGTCACACTTCCGCATGTACCTTTTATTCACCATTATATGCATCGATATGACTTAAGTTTTGGCCAAGCTGGGTTGCCTGGCTCCTGTGCTTACCCCTACGTTCCCGATTGTTTGGCTAGGTGGTAAAGGGAGCACCTCTGCGATTGTTACTGTCGGGTCAGCTGGACGTGTACCTCAGACTGGGTGAAGCCAAAAGCTAGCATTCTTAAGGGAATATTCGGTCAGTGAACTAAGATGATCTTTTTTATTTTTATCTATACGCCCCCAGATGTTTTTCCTGCGTTTCTTTTCGCAGCCTGGACATGCACCTTAGGGCATGCCTCCCAGGGAAAGGAACCCCTAAGGGAACTATTCTCCCTGGAAGATGTTTCTTACTAACCATGTAATATAACATACCTAGTCGGGCACTTGTCTGTTCACGCCCTAATGACCCCTACGCCTGGTCTCCATGCATTCCCCGGTTCCTATATAACCGCATGGGAATTCGGACACACTCCGGACCGTCAGGTCCCAAGGCTGAAGCGAAAAGGTCGGCCATGACAAATGATCTACAATCTGGCTAGAAGGCATTATAAATGTCAACTAAATTACATAGTCATTTTGACTGGTTGTATTCCTCTTCAATACCATCTAACAGGCTGTCTAATTTACAGTCCTGCTGGGAATACTTTGCAGCCAACTCTACTTGGTCGTATACTAAGCTTACAGGGATCTCCTTCCCATCAGGCCCTACAGGACCGACCTCGGCCATGTGGTTGGGGTCAGCCTTTGCATACCGCGTCTTTACCATGGCCCAGGCCTCCCTAGCGCCTTGACGGCAGGCTGATATCTTCCACAATCGGAAGCGCCGCCGTGCTCCCTTTAGCTGCTCCGCAAGCTCTCCAAGACCTTTGGGCATGGAGACGGATGGCCACAGGGCCTGGGCGACGCCTCGCATCGCCTGCCGAACTCGATCGAGCAGTTGCGAGAGCTCGGGAAGAAGGTCACCCGTCGAACCAGGCATCTCCTCTGCAGGACGACCTGTTAGCATACCTACAGACATTGCTCTGTTAGTCGACTTCCCCGCCGAACTTCCTTTCAAAAGGTTCGCTCAAGCACTTACTAAATATGTCGCGCTGAAGCCGCTGATTCTCCTTCACGGAGTCTGACAGCTGCGCACGAACATCTTTCAGCTCGACGTCCAGCTTGGTGTTGGCATCTTGGAGATTGTTCTTCTCCCCCATCACCTTTAGCAGCACCCTCTCACCAGCCTTTAGCTGGCGTAGGAGGTGTTGCCTTTCCGGATTCAATCCGGCGCCATCTGCAATTTATTTGTCAGATTCGCACCAAAGCCGTGCTTCGCAAAATACCTATCTTTCGAAGTGTATATTACCAGAGGGGGTCTCCTTATGCTCCCCTGCAGCGGCTAGTGCGGCCTCAAGTTGGGCTTTGCACTCTTCTAGCTCCTTGGACAGTAGGGAATTCTTTTCCGTAAGAACCTGCATCACAAATGATCCTTAAATCAGTTATTCTAACTGTTTCAAGTCTTGGGGGCTACTGGTATATATATATAATTACCAAAATTTTCTTACCCGTATGTCTTTTACATATTGCTCCGTGGCTCTGGCTATACCATCTTGAGTGGCACGGAGGTATGCATCTCCCGACTTGAAGGCATCTAACGCCTCTTGGAAGAAACAAGCGTCGCGAAGAATTGTCCGGCGACGCCTGTGGTTCATGGCACTCTCCACCTCATAGTTGGTGGCAGACAATCCGTCCACATCCTCCATCGGAGGAACGTCCGGTGCGCGCCTTGTGTTCGGCCCCGCTTCCGGGCCAGGCTTTGGAGCCTGGCTGGTGGAGGCGTGATTGGCAGTCTCTTCGAATATAGTTCGGCGAGGTCTCTTTGTCCTGAAGAGAGCACAAGTGTTAATATGCCTTGAAGGTATAACACCTGGAATAAGGGGGTGCGCCATACCTTTGCGCTGACGCCCCGATCCGGACTGCACCTCTTTTCTGCCCACGGGGCCCTGCGGCCCCTCGTTGGCTTGTCGCCGCAGGTTCGGCCTCCCGTTTCTGGGAGGCCGGAATTAGCCCAGGATAATCAGCCGTAATGGCCACCAGGGCGTTGTCCTTGCTCAATTGATGGAACACTCCATCAATCAGATCCACCGAAAGGTCTGGATCCTCTTGAGAGTCCGGGTCGAGGGACCGTTCTGGGTCCTCAGGTTGTGGAGAAGGGTTGTTTATGTCTTTGACGGCCTGGCGTAGTTCCTGCATCGAAATCACTAAGATTGAATATTTAACAATGGGGACTCCGACCCAAGGAAGAAGATCACAAGCGGGAGTCCCCTCTAGGAAGAGATGCTTTCCGTAAGATCTCCTTGCGTAGAGGTTAAGGCCAGACGGATTACTGAAATGTAGTTTTACTAACGTTTCCTCATCGACTGCGAGAGTTTGTGGTGTTTGTTCTCGGACCAAAGAAACCCTCGACGTTTGCTCGGGACGGGAGGCTATGAAATAGTTGAAAGCAGATGCAACATTAAAGAAAGTCAATCCAGTAGCCTTAAGTCGTACTGAACACTATGTCCCAACGGCTGACAGAGACTCATAAGAGGGAGAGCGGTAGCAAAAATGAGATCTTTCGTCTAGACAGAAGAGAGGTCCTTTCCTTCCTTTCTATAGGAAATGACTGATGTTGCTAAGTCACCTTCCGCTGCTCTTGCGTCATCCCTTTTACAATTCTTTTTGTATGGCTCGGTTGCATAAAACGGATGGGCAAGATGTGACCACTCACCCAGCTTGGAGGATTGTACATGGAAAATCCACCCTTTGGGTCGACGCGGAGAAAATCCTCCTCTTCTCCCTTGTACAAAGCGGACAAGGTCTTTATTAGAGCCGCAGCCGAATCCGGCCCCTTACGGCCGTAGCGGGTGGTGTCGTCCTCCCCGTTGAAATCCCACATGGGGTGGCTTCTATACTATAGCGCCTGCACCCCTCGCATGATGCATGCGGCCATGACCCCGATCATGGTTAGTCCGGAATGAGCTAACAATCTTATTCGGCCCATCAGGTAAATGATGTCCCTGTCACTTTCCCTCTGAGGGCTCCGTGGGCGCGAGCTTAGGCGCTTCTTTAAGGGAGCACCATTGAATTCAGGGAGGCCGATCCGGACAGGATCCGGCAGCGGGACGTCTTCTATATAGAACCATTCCGAGGGCCAGTCTTCGAACGCCTTCTTTGGGGTTCCGGATAGATATCCGGTCCCGGCAATGCGCCACACTTCGGCTCCGCCCACTTGATACATTAACCCCTTCTTGGAACGGGGCACAAGGCAAAACAGCTCCTTCCACAGTCCGAAATGAGCTTCAACACCCAAGAACAGCTCGCAGAGGGCCACAAAGCCCGCGATGTGCAATATTGAGGCAGGCGTGAGATGATGTAGCTGGAGGCCGTAGAACTCCAGCAGCCCTCGGAGAAATGGGTGGATTGGAAATCCAAGCCCCCTTATTAAGTAAGGGACAAGGCACACCCTCTCTCCTTTGGAGGGGTTAGGGGCATTCTCTGCTTGCTCTCCGCCGTTGTAGACGGCAAGACCGGCTCGAACCGGGACCATATAGGCCGGGGGGAGAAATCCCTTGGTCTGGAGCGCCACTAGCTCGCTATGCGGGGTTGAACATCTCTCCCAATATCCAGGCTTAGGGCTAGAAGGGCGAGGGGAGGAGTTGCGATGGCTAGCCATGGTGGAATGGACCTTTGCCGGATGCGCTCTGATGAACACTCGCGGAAGGGAGGAGGTGTGGATTGGATCTAAATCCTCGTCCCCTTAAATAGGGCGGCTCATTTACGTGGCTAGGGGTGTGAATGTAAAAACACTCAGACTTTTCATATTCGTTTGACACGTGGGAAGCGGCCATTATTGGGTGTAGAAGCCGAGGAGCGCAACATCTACAAGAAACCGGACTTTATTCAAACAGGTGCACGGAATTTGGAGGAGAACCCGCCTTGCAATGCCGAAGACAATCTGCGCGCCGGACTCATCGTCATTGAAGCCTGGTTCGGGGGCTACTGAGGGAGTCCTGGATTAGTGGGTGTTCGGATAGCCGAACTATACCTTCGGCCGGACTCCTGGACTACGAAGATACAAGATTGAAGACTCCGTCCCGCGTCCGGGGGGGACTTTCCTTGGCGTGGAAGGCAAGCTTGGCGATACGGATATGAAGATCTCCTACCATTGTAACCGACTCTATGTAACCCTAACCCTATCCGGTGTCTATATAAACCGGAGGGTTTTAGTCCATAGGACGACATACACATCAACGATCATACCATAGGCTAGCTTCTAGGGTTTAGCCTCCTCGATCTCATGGTAGATCTACTCTTGTACTACCCGTACCATCAATATTAATCAAGCAGGACGTAGGGTTTTACCTCCATCGAGAGGGCCCGAACCTGGGTAAAACTTCTTGTCCCTTGTCTCCTGTTACCATCCGGCCTAGACGCACAGTTCGGGACCCCCTACCCGAGATCCGCCGGTTTTGACACCGACAATGCTGTTCTGCCCTAAACACAATTTTTGAGTTATTAAACATGCAAAAAAAGTACGCCATGTTAAACTAGGCATTTTTCTACCCCATTTACATATAAAGTTTATTAAATTTGGAGCTACGGTTATTTAGTTATGAAATAAAAGTTGCAAATTAACATGGCAATAGGCAAAATATAAGCAAACATAATTTTAAACATTTTTAACAAGGATGAAAGTTGCAAATTACTAATCTACACAAAATTCTAAGCAAGTTTCATATATAATTTATTTTAATCCGATGCACGGTTCTGAAGTTATTATATGCATGAACATGGAGGGGTTTTCTGCAAAAAACTACAATTCTCTGATAATTAGCAAAATTGTTCAGGAAAAAAACAGGCACTCGGGCCGAAACAGAACAGGAAGCCCAACAAGGAAACTCCGAGGGGGCTGCTCACCCTCGGCCTACGGGCCGGAGCAGAGGAGAGCACGGCTCGGCCGCGGCTTTGTGTGGGCGCGGTCAACGCGAGCGCTCTCCTCGCCCGCTCGATCTGGCAGCGGCGCGAGCAGAGGCGCGATTGTGACGCCCAGATAATTAATCTACAATAATTCCACGCTAATGATGCCACGTCACCTCGGTTACTATTGTTAATCTCGCGTTAGTTCGAAATCGATCCAAATTCAAATTTGAAAATCAAGTCAAACATTAAAAGTTTTGAAACACTAAAACTAAAATGTTCTAAATGTAGAAAGTAATTCATAATAACTAATGGTGGAGGAACCACATTTTTGTAAAGAGATTAAAAGCACTAAAATGATTTAACCAGTAGCAAAACAACTATTTGAACGACTTTGGCATTTTATAAAATACTAAATTATTTTATATCAGGGTAAAACTTTTTTTATAGTAGTGGATTGTTCTGAAAACATTATTTTAGGGGCTATAGATATATTTTGCTAAATAAAAATTAATGCGTAACTAAACTAAAATAGAAAAGAAAAATATGAAAAGGTAAAAAAAGGGGGGAATAAAACAAACCCCCCCACCGGGCCACTCGGCCCAGCTGCTAGCCAGGCCAAACCCCAGGCCGGCCCACCCCCCTGCCTACTAACCCACTCCCCCTCCCAACGTTCCCCACTCTGTCGAGGCCTAACCTACCCCCACGTTCCCCACTCTCTCCCGACCTGATCCACTCCTCCCTCCGCCCCGATCTGGGCATCGCCGCCCAGAGCGCCGTCGTCGGCAGGCTTCCCGACGCTGTGCACCTCCACCGCCGCCCGGAGCGCCTCGGCCTCGGCCTCGAATCGTCGCCAACCCGACGCCGTCGGCTGTCATCGCCACCACCACATCGCCGGACCACCTCCGTCGCTCGTCACCGACCTCCTCCCTGAAGGCCTCCGTCGAGCCTCGCCACCTCGTCACGCCGGCCCCGACTCCTCCCCGAGCCCACTGCCCTCCCCATCCGACCACTCTATGAGCCGCGCCCCGATCTCCTTCCCCCTCCCTCTACTCCCACACATTGATGTAGCCCGACCTAGCCTTGATGTCGTGCCCCTGTTCTGTGATGTCCGCTTCCTTGGTCGCCCGTGCGTCTGCCACGCCCTGCCTCACCCCCCCCGCTCGCTCGAGCTCCCCGCGCACACGTTCGCAAGCTCCGGCCATGCACTGCTTCTTGTTGTTGCCGCTACCTCGCCCCCGTCGCTGCTCAGCTGTTATGGCTGCCGCTTGCTGCTTCCCTCTTCTGCTGCCTCTGCATCGCCCGCCGCCACCGCTGGCCCGCCCCTATCCGCTCGCCACCGCGCCTTGCCTCTCCTGCAAGCTACTCCGGCCGCCCCTCCTGTGCGTCGCTTCGGCCACCTGGCCGGCGCCGTGACCGCCGACGCCCCGCACGCCCGCGCCCGCAGCCCGTAACTGCTAGCACCAGCGCCCGTTTGGCCTGATAGGCCACTGCCATTCGAGGCCCACACCCCTGAAACGTTTAAAAAAAAGAAAAAAAGATTTAAAAGATTTAATTAATTAATTAACTAAATTAATTAACTTAATTAATCCTGTTTAGTTAACCTAATTAACTATTGTTAATTAATTAAACAATAATTAGATTAGTTAGATCCTAATTAGAATAAACAGAGTACGACATGCGGGACCCACACGTCAGATTGACCTAGTCAACGCCCTGTTGACTGCTGACGTCATGCTGACGTCAGCATACACTGTTCTGGATAATATTGATTTAAAATAATTAAATAAATCCTAAAAATAATTTAAATCTTTAAAAATTAATAGAAAATAAACCGTAGCTCAGATGAAAATGTTTTCTACATCAAAGTTGCTCAGAACGACGAGACGAATCCGGATATGCAGCCCGTTCATCCGCCACACATCCCTAGCATAGCAAACACGCAACTTTCCTCCTCCGGTTCGTCTGACTGAAAACGCGAAACACCGGGAATACTTTCCCGGATGTTTTCCCCCCCTTCGCCGGTATCGCCTATCCCTACGTTAGGTCACCCCTAGCACAACGTATTGCCGTGTCTTTCTTTGTGTTACATTTGATTGCTCAGTTATTTATTGTGTTCCCCCTCCGCTACTCCTTTCCGGTAGACTCCGAGACCGCTGCCGATGTTCGTGTGTTCGATTACATCGAAGATGACCCCTCCTTGCCAGAGCAGCCAGGCAAGCCCCCCCTTTGATCACCAGATATCGCCAATTCTTCTCTCTACTTCTTGCATTAGAGTAGTGTAGCATGTTACTGCTTTCCGTTATCCTATCCTGATGCATAGCCTGTCCTTGCTACTACTGTTGTTACCTTTACCTGCAATCCTAAATGCTTAGTATAGGATGCTAGTGTTCCATCAGTGGCCCTACACTCTTGTCCGTCTGCCATGCTATACTACTAGGCCATGATCACTTCGGGAGGTGATCACGGGCATATGATGCATACTTATACTGTTACATTACTTATGATATTGTTCGGAGATGGGGGCTGAAGGAGCAGGTGGCTCCATCCCGGTAGTGGTGGGCCTGAGTTCCCGACGGCCCCTGACTGTTACTTTGAGGCGGAGCGACAGGGCAGGTTGAGACCACCTAGGAGAGAGGTGGGCCTGGCCCTGGTCGGCGTTCGTGGATACTTAACACGTTTAACGAGATCTTGGTATTTGATCTGAGTCTGGCTACTGGCCTATACGCACTAACCATCTACGCGGGGACAGTTATGGGCAGTCAACGTCGTGGTATCAGCCGAAGCCTTCGTGACGTCAGCGACTGAGCGGCACACGCCGGGTTGGACTGGAACGCCTGCTCTTGTATAAGGGAGGCTAGGTCTGCTCACCGACCGCGTACGCAACATGCAGGTGTGCAATGGGCGATGGGCCCAGACCCCTGCGCCATAGGATTTAGACCGGCGTGCTGACCTCTATGTTGTGCCTAGGTAGGGCTGCGATATGTTGATCTTTCGAGGCCGGGCATGACCCAGAAAAGTGTGTCTGGCCAAATGGGATCGAGCGTGTTGGGTTATGTGGTGCACCCCTGCAAGGAAGTTAATCTATTCGAATAGCCGTGATCTTGGGTAACAGGACGACTTGGAGTTGTACCTTGCCCTTATGACAACTAGAACCAGATACTTAATAAAACACACCCTTCCAAGTGCCAGATACAACCCGGTGGTCGCTCTCTAACAGAGCGACAAGGAGAGGATCGCCGGGTAGGATTATGCTATGCGATGCTACTTGGAGGACTTCAGTCTACTCTCTTCTACATGGTGCAAGACGGAGGCTGCCAGAAGCATAGTCTTCGAGAGGATTAGCTATCCCCCTCTTATTCCGGCATTCTGCAGTTCAATCCACATATGATACCCTTATTCCATTTGATACCAATGCATGCATATGTAGTGTAGCTCCTTGCTTGCGAGTACTTTGGATGAGTACTCACGGTTGCTTTGCTCCCTCTTTTCCCCCTTTCTGTACCCGATTGCTGCGACCAAACGATGGAGCCCAGGAGCCAGACGCCACCGTCGACGACGACTCCTACTACACTGGAGGTGCCTACTACTACGTGCAGCCCGCTGACGACGACCAGGAGTAGTTAGGAGGATCCCAGGCAGGAGGCCTGCGCCTCTTTTGATCTGTATCCTAGTTTGTGCTAGCCTTCCTAAGGCAAACTTGTTTAACTTATGTCTATACTCAGATATTGTTGCTTCCACTGACTCGTCTATGATCAATCTCTTGTATTCGAGCCTTCGAGGCCCCTGGCTTGTAATATGATGCTTGTATGACTTATTTTATTTGTAGAGATGTCTTGTGATATCTTCTCGTGAGTCCCTGATCTTGATCGTACACGTTTGCGTGTATGATTAGTGTACGGTCAAATCGGGGGCGTCACAAGTTGGTATCAGAGCCGACTGCCTGTAGGAGACCCCCTTCTACACTCCTTGGCCGAAGTTGAGTCTAGTCATTACAAAACTTTTACTAACATGTCTGTGTGGCTTACGGGCCCACGTCGCCATTGGGTGGTATTAGGATCTTTTACTCCTCGATCTTTACTCCGGGACTCTAAACACCTTTCTATTCGGGTTAAGTGATTTTACTAATTCTAACCCTAGGATCTCGTAACCACTTCCTGTCAGAGAGTCCCTTACTACAGATGATCACCTGCTGCCCAGAAGATTTTGAAGATACTCTTCGATGCTTCTCGAGACCCTTGTACCCTCTGCCTTTTCAGTTTCATATTACCAGTATACCCATTTGGATAATGACATACACTTGTCGTTTAAACAATCATTCCCCGTCGATCTTGTTATGACAAGATACCCCGATATTCTCTCTAATGTTCCGAGAATACTTTGTGCCTACTGCCTTGCAGTTCTTTGCTACATGAGTGCCCCTATGGATAATTTCTCGCACTTACCGAGTATCCACTAATCCCAGTTGATTCATGTATGTCACCAATCCTCGAAATACCATTCGATCTTCCGAAAATCCTGAGCATCCTATTGCTCTAGAAATTCCTACTTGCTTGCATTATGGTTAACCCCATAAGTCTAGTAATCTTATTGGTATCCCTTGCCACTATCATTTTGAGCCCATTGATTCAATGAGTGCGAATGTTCGCAATCCTCAACCAGATCCTAGAATTTATCCTTCCGGCTCAGACGCCATTTTAAACATGAGTCGGTTCTCGACCAATCAAATTGCCGAAGATTGTACCTCTAAGACTATTCAACTTATCCATCCCTATTCGGAGCATTGCTTCTGATCCCTTATCTTGGAATCATAATTCCTGTGCAATTGGGCTTTGAGTTAGTCAGTTGTTTCTACCATCTGATCCCCTTGCATTCTTTCTTCTTCTGGTAGAGTACCGATACTCACATCAGCTCCGTTGTGGATCGTCAGATCCATTGCTGGATTTCATCCGACATCGTCCTTAATATTCAATAACCTTGTGAGCCTTTCCATAGGTATATAATGCCTTTGGTAAATTGTATCCCCTGCCTTGACAACCATGCTCTACTTTCGACCTTGTGTTAATTACTCCTAAAGTTTGTGATATATGTTCCTAAGATACCCGATGGTTTGAACTAATGCCTTCCCTAATCTATGCAAACCCGGAAGATTTCATGGGTCATACTTATCTGGTATTGCACCAGGTAAAACTTTCAACAACTAATGTCATTTTCAAAATACGAGAGGTGAATGAAAGGTTATGCGTTGAACAAGTGGGAGTCGACCTTGAACCCTGTGTTCATGCCCATGGAAACGATGTATACCTTATCATGGAAGCTTCTCTTAAAATAATTATCCCCTCGTTATAAGTTCATCTTGTATCTGTGGACATGGTTCTGACCATTTTTCTCCTTGATTCCATTTCGTGTGCAAGTTTAAGCGCTTGTCTTCTGTAGAGCAATACCCCAGTCCAACCTCTACTTTGATCTGTCATCGAGTATTACCCCCTCTGGTATCTCGAGATTATCACGGAACTACATAACTTCTTATGAGTTCTTCTTCAAGTATTATTTGACTTTCGCTGCATCATCATTTGACTTGATGTCATCGCCGACCGATTACATCTTCATGAAATCTCTCGACAAATGTGTCGTGGTCATCAGCAACATCCTGAGCTCTTCCAAGATATATATCGAATTCTCGGTGAGAAATACCATCGTCGCCCCTCAATGGTTTGTGTTATCACCGACCACTTTATCGCCTTCCGTTCAACACAAACTTATTCGTTTTTTGTGTTATACCTTGAGATCCTTGCTATCCAGCATTTGTTCTTCTTTACCTTGGAATGTTACCACCTTCTATGTCAAGGATGTCGTGGTAATTTTACCACCTCTTGAGAATTCTTGATATAGTAATATCTCTCGCCTTTTGCGTTCATTTCTTGGTCTCCGTGTTGTTTCTAACCGGAATACCGACAAATGGTCTGTGATGTGTAAATTCTAAACTTCTAGCAACCCTATTGCTTTGAAGTTATTGGTCTACAGTTTCATTCTAAGTATATTGCTTATTGAATCATCATTTGAACATAGATCGTGCTACTTAGTCCAGATTTCCGGGTGCACCTTTCTATCATTGTTCAATTGTGTATGTTGTCATCGGACATACATCATTATATCATTTAATCTGACTAATGTTATCTCCTTGTACACATAATTGTGGAGATCATCTTTGGTTAATATTGATGAATTGTCGCTGAGTCCATCAGCCACGCCCTCGTCATTCCCTTGGATTAATGATGAACTCTTGTTTCAGAACTCGCTTCCATAGTTCATTTCCCGAGGATCTTACAATGTCATCTCGTCAATTTGTGTCGCACCTTTTTCTTCTCAGGCATCCTGAGTCTGACCTTTGCTTGAAGACCATGTCAATGCTATCTCGAAGCATGTCGGTGGTACTCCGATTTTCAACAAGAGCATTTGAAGCCCAGATGCTAAATGTTTCCTGCTCAAATATCCAAACACCGCTGTATGGGTAAAGTCATGAAATTTCGCTCACCTTACCTAAAGAGTTTTCTACATTATATCCTGACATGGATATCATGCTCTGCTTGTCCTTGGGAAGGATATACCCCTACAATATGTGTTTAAACACATTTTCCTTTCCATTGTTCTGTTTAATCTGATAATCATATTTTCCTTTCCATTGTTCTGTTTAACCTTCTTGAGGTCTATATGATCTAAGCAGTAATATTCTCCTGCTTATGTAAACACCCAGGTGTACAATTCTGCCAGCAAGACCCGGTTACTATTGTTGATGACATCCCGGTAGCCACTGATGGACGAGAACTTTGCCTATTGGTCCGCCTCGTTTCAACGAGCAGGAAAATGGTTCTCTTCGTCCCTCGCCCTTGGTATCGATGTTGTTGTCGACATAACTCATAGGCTATCCTCTGACATGACTTGCTTACATGATCATGCAAGACGTCACCGCCCTTCTTACTTTTAACCCACATGGTGGGCCCATAACCCACAGTTCCACAGGATCGAAACCTGACTCTCCTGTACATCCCTGCTTCAAAGTTATCCCTTATGCTTGGCTTCGTAGGTAATTCATGGGCCACCTTCCTAGTGCTCTATTCTGGTATCAGACGCCATACTTACTCTCGCTACTCTGAGCCCCTTTCTCACTCAGGTTCAGACTTCGAGCAACTATCTATCTACTTGAAACTTCTTATTGTACTTTCGATACTCTCGATGTGTTTTATTGTTCAACTCGAGAGGCATTCGTATAATCATTCATTGGTTAATCCCAGATTATTACCCTTATAGCATTCTGTCGTTGCCAATCTGCCCCGTTACCTATTCGTAAGAACGATGGAGTTTCCGAAGAAAGGATGCCGACTTCATCTTGGTGACCTAAAGCAAAAAATGAAGACATTAATGTAATGGATCGACCACTTCGAGAAGAGCAGCCAATACCGAGAAGATTCGTGAGAATTTCGTAATCAGACCTTTCCCCTTAGTCCCCCTCTTAAATCTCGGGACGAGATTTCTTGTAGTGGAGGAGAATTGTGACGCCCGGATAATTAAGCTACAATAATTCCACGCTAATGATGCCATGTCACCTCGGTTACTATTGTTAATCTCGCGTTAGTTCGAAACCGATCCAAATTCAAATTTGAAAATCAAGTCAAACATTAAAAGTTTTGAAACACTAAAACTAAAATGTTCTAAATGTAGCAAGTAATTCATAATAACTAATGGTGGAGGAACCACATTTTTGTAAAGAGATTAAAAGCACTAAAATGATTTAACCAGTAGCAAAACAACTATTTGAACGACTTTGGTATTTTATAAAATACTAAACTATTTTATATCAGGGTAAAACTTTTTTTATAGTAGTGGATTGTTCTGAAACATTATTTTAGGGGCTATAGATATATTTTGCTAAATAAAAATTAATGCGTGACTAAAATAAAACAGAAAAGAAAAATATGAAAAGGTAAAAAAAGGGGGAATAAAACAACCCCCCCATTGGGCCACTCGGCCCAGCTGCTAGCCAGGCCAAACCCCAGGCCGGCCCACCCCCCCTTCCTACTAACCCACTCCCCCTCCCATTGTTCCCCACTCTGCCGAGGCCTAACCTACCCCCATGTTCCCCACTCTCTCCCGACCTGATCCACTCCACCCTCCGCCCCGATCTGGGCATTGCCGCCCAGAGCACCATCGTCGGCCGGCTTCCCGACTCCATGCACCTCCACCGCCGCCTGGAGCGCCTCGGCCTCGGCCTCGACTCGTCGCCAACCCGACGCCGTCGCCCGTCATCGCCACCACCACATCGCCGGACCAGCTCGCCGGACCGCCTCCGTCGCTCGTCACCGACCTCCTCCCCGAAGGCCTCAATCGAGCCTCGCCGCCTCGTCACGCCGGCCCCGACTCCTCCCCGAGCCCACTGCCCTCCCCATCCGACCACTCTGTGAGCCGCGCCCCGATCTCCTTCCCCCTCCCTCTGCTCCCGCACATCGATGTAGCCCGACCTAGCCTCGATGTCGTGCCCCTGTTCCGTGATGTCTGCTTCCTTGGTCGTCCGTGCGTCGGCCACGCCCTGCCTCACCCCCCGCTCGCTCGAGCTCCCCGCGCACGCGTTCCCAGGCTCCGGCCATGCCCTGCTTCTTGCTGTTGCCGCTGCCTCGCCCCCGTCGCCGCTCGGCTGTTACGGCTGCCGCTTGCTGCTTCCCTCTGCTGCTGCCTCTGCATCGCCCGCCGCCACCGCTGGCCCGCCCCTATCCGCTCGCCACCGCGCCTTGCCTCTCCTGCTCGCTTCTCCGGCCGCCCCTCCCGTGCGTCGCTTCGGCCACTTGGCCGGCGCCGTGGCCGCCGGCGCCCTACAACGCCCAGTCGGGCGCCCAACGCCCCGCACGCCCGCGCCCGCAGCCCGTAACTGCTAGCACCCGCTCCCGTTTGGCCTGATAGGCCACTGCCATTCGGGGCCCACGCCCCTGAAACGTTTAAAAAAAAGAAAAAAAAGAAGATTAAAAAATAATAAATTTAATTAATTAACTTAATTAATCCTGTTTAGTTAACCTAATTAACTATTGTTAATTAATTAAACAATAATTAGATTAGTTAGATCCTAATTAGAATAAACAGAGTATGACATGCGGGACCCACACGTCAGATTGATCTAGTCAATGCCCTGTTGACTGCTGACGTCATGCTGACGTCAGCATACATTGTTCTGGAGAATATTGATTTAAAATAATTAAGTAAATCCTAAAAATAATTTAAATCTTTAAAAATTAATAGAAAATAAACCGCAGCCCAGATGAAAATGTTTTCTACATGAAAGTTGCTCAAAACGACGAGATGAATCCGGATACGTAGCCCGTTCGCCCGCCACACATCCCTAGCATAGCAAACACGCAACTTTCCTCCTCTGGTTCATCTGGCTGAAAACGCGAAACACCGGGAATACTTTCCCAGATGTTTCCCCCCTTCGCCGGTATCGCCTATCCCTATGTTAGGTCACCCCTAGCACAACGTATTGCCGTGTGTTTATTTGTGTTACATTTGATTGCTCTGTTATTTATTGTGTTCCCCCTCCGCTACTCCTTTCCGGTAGACTCCGAGACCGCTGTCGATGTTCGTGTGTTCGGCTACATCGAAGATGACCCCTCCTTCTTGCCAGAGCAGCCAGGCAAGCCCCCCCTTTGATCACCAGATATCGCCTATTCTTCTCTCTACTGCTTGCATTAGAGTAGTTTAGCATGTTACTGTTTTCCATTATCCTATCCTGATGCATAGCCTGTCCTTGCTACTACTGTTGTTACCTTTACCTGCAATCCTAAATGCTTAGCATAGGATGCTAGTGTTCCATCAGTGGCCCTACACTCTTGTCCGTCTGCCATGCTATACTACTGGGACGTGATCACTTTGGGAGGTGATCACGGGCATATGATATATACTTATACTGTTACATTACTTATGATATTGTTCGGAGATGGGGGCTGAAGGGGCAGGTGGCTCCATCCCGGTAGTGGTGGGCCTGAGTTCCCGACGGCCCCCGACTGTTACTTTGAGGCGGAGTGACATGGCAGGTTGAGACCACCTAGGAGAGAGGTGGGCCTGGCCCTGGTCGGCGTTCACGGATACATAACATGTTTAACGAGATCTTGCTATTTGATCTGAGTCTGGCTACTGGCCTATACGCACTAACCATCTACGCGGGGACAGTTATGGGCACTCGACATCATGGTATCAGCCGAAGCCTTCGTGACATCAGTGACTGAGCGGCGCGTGTCGGGTTGGACTGGAACGCCTACTCTTGTATAAGGGAGGCTAGGTCTGCTCACCGGCCGCGTATGCAACGTGCAGGTGTGCAATGGGCGATGGGCCCAGACCCTTGTGATGAAGCTATGTACCTAGGGTAGGGTCATGGACCTGTCCCAACTGCCCTACCCAAGGACATCTCAAGAAGAAATCACCTTTCAATCGACTTGGAGGTGTTCCACTCGACAGACTCGAAGACACTCGACCAAGAAGCAATCACTCGACCAAGATCCAACCACTCGACGGCTAGGAGACCTAAAGGCACTCCGCCCGCTAACGGTCGGTTATTAAGTAGCTTTTATGGTCATCATAGCACTTTATTAAGGGCGTTACCGGTAACGCCCGACCTTAATGTATTAAAAACACTTCACAATTGAGGGTCGGAGGGGCCCAGCGAACTCTATATAAGCCACCCCCAGTGTAAAGGGTTCGCACCCCTATAATTCATACACGCATAATCCAGTCGACCACCTCTGGGCTCCGAGACGTAGGGCTATTACTTCCTCCGAGAAGGGCCTGAACTCGTAAACCTCGTGTTCTTACAACTTCTCCATAGCTAAGATCTTGCCTCTCCATACCTACCCTCCTACATTACTGTCAGACTTAGAACCACGACAGTTGGCGCCCACCGTGGGGCAGGTGTTTTAGCGATTTGTTGGAGGAGTTGCGATCTTTTCCGATCCAAATCATCATGGTTTCTGGCGGAGTTTTGGTGGAGGGCCGCGAGATCCGTCTCGGCGCGCTCACATTCATCGCCGACGACTCCGCTTGGCTTCAGGAGGCTCCGCTCGACGTGGACGCACTCCCTGTCCGCGGGACAACGCACTTTCGCGCATGCGTCCGCGGCGTCCTCTTGCGGCAACCGTCGACCCACTATCGGTTGGCTCCTGTGTTGTCCTCCCTCCCTGTTTCCTGCCGGCGCAAGCGCTCCGGTCGGTCGAGACTTCACCGATGGGTGAGACACGCGATGGCACGCCAGTCGGCCACCCCTCAAGTCGCGGCGATCGAGCCCGACGAATCCTTCTACGGCCTGTTCGACCTGTCGACTGGCTCCGCAGAGACCGCATCCGAGTGCGACAGCAGTGATCCGGTGGCGGAGGTTCTGATGGTCGACGGACCGCCCAGTCCTCCCGGTTTTCCCCGCACCGACGGAGGCGCAGGTGGAGGCGACCCGTCGCGTCCCCATGAGGAATATCTCCCCGAGCCTCTCACGTCGCTGCAGAGAGAAGAACTTCGTCGCCGGAACATGGATGCATTGCACACTCCTATCATTGGAGAAACCCCCGAGGCTCGTGCCTTGGAGGACGCGCGCCTGGCAAACTTGGCCGAGCGCACTCGACTGGAGAACCTCCAGCGAGCACTCGACGAGCGTGCGCGACAACGGGTTCCAAAATCCAGTCGGCGTCAACTCTTTCCGCCCCGTATATCGAACTCCGGTTCAGAATTTAGCAGCTGCAACCCGTATAGCAGAGTCGATTCAGCCTTCCCAGTCGGAGGCTGGCAGAGGCTTGCTACAGATCAGAGCGTTACTCCAGGCAGCAGGAGACCAGAATTCCGCTATTTCTCAGTCGCGGAACAGGATTCATAGCAGATCCGTTGTTGCAGACACAGTCCAGTCGGCTCATAGCCCAAGATCGCCCCCGAGGCGTGAGGGACGTGGGGATCGGCATAATCAGTACGGGAACCGTGAGTAGTATGATCACCGATTCGATCGTGACGATCGACGTCGAGTGCCCACCCCTCCCCCGAGGAGCGGGTCGTATGTGCCTCGACAACAGGATGACAGACGCCCTCATAGTGTTGGGCGAAGGGTTCCAGTCGACCCCAGGGAAGCAGGCTTTGATGCGAGATCCATTCTCGTTCAAGGTTTGATCGACAGGAACAGAGCTCACCGAGAAGGTCACGACAGAGATGCACCTACCAGCAGCAGAGTACATGTTTCGGGGCCAGAGTGCTTTAGTAGAGCCATCAGGGCCACTGTGATTCCTCCCAACTTCAGGTTGGCGACTGGAGTCAGTAAGTTCACTGGTGAGTCCAAGCCCGATACTTGGCTTGAAGACTACCGAGTGGCCCTCCAGATTGGCGGTGGCAATGATGAAGTGGCCATGAAGCACCTGCCTCTCATGTTGGAGGGCTCGGCCAGAGCGTGGCTGAATCAGTTAGCACCCAGCAGCATTTACACTTGGGAAGATCTCGCCCGAGTGTTTGTCACCACATTTGAAGGAACATGCAAGCGACCGGCAGGGCTGACGGAACTGCGGTCTTGCGTTCAGAAGCCGAATGAAAATTTGAGGGATTACATCCAGAGATGGATCACGTTACATCACATGGTAGAGAATGTGCCTGACCACCAAGCAGTCTGCGCCTTCAAAGAAGACGTCAAGTACAGAGAACTGAATCTGAAATTCGGTCGAACCGGAGATATGTCTCTGAATCGGATGATGGAGATCGCCACCAAGTACGCTAATGGTGAAGATGAGGATCGACTCAGGAGCGGCAAGCTCAAGTCAGTCGCTCAAGAAACTGGAGGAAATCCCAATCAGAAACAGAAGCGGAAAGCTGAGCCAGCTGCTCCTGGGGAAGCCTTGGCTGTAACTCAAGGAAAGTTTAAGGGGAAACCCAAAGGACCTTGGAACCCCAAGAAAGTTAAAGACCAAGATGGAAATGATGTGTTGGATTTGCCATGTCACATCCACACCAAGAAAGATGAAGAGGGTAAGTTCATTTACCCGAAACATACCACTCGACAGTGTCGGCTCTTGATCCAGCAGTTCCAGGGAAAGCATCCCAAGGAAAAGGAGTCGGACAAAGTTGAGGACAAGGAAGACAGTGATGATGGATACCCACAAGTCAATTCCACCCTGATGATTTTTGCTGATGTTGAAAGCAAAAGTCGACTGAAAGTTATCAACCGAGAGGTGAATATGGTTGCTCCGGCAACACCCAGTTATCTGAAGTGGTCTCAGACTGCCATCACATTCGACCAGTCCGATCACCCAACGCACATTGCCACCCCTGGGAGGCAAGCTTTGGTGGTCGACCCAGTTGTTGAAGGCACTCGACTGACCAAAGTCTTGATGGATGGTGGCAGTGGTTTGAACATACTGTATGCTGAGACGTTGAAAGGGATGGGCATTCCGTTGTCCAGACTCAATACCAGCAACATGAGTTTCCATGGAGTCATTCCTGGAAAGAAGGCTGAGTCACTCGGCCAGATTGCTCTTGATGTGGTTTTCGATGATTCCAAGAATTACCGCAAAGAAAAGTTGACGTTCGAAGTTGTAGATTTCCAGAGTGCTTATCACACTATTTTGGGCAGGCCGGCTTATGCACGCTTCATGGCTCGACCATGTTATGTGTATCTCAAATTGAAGATGCCTGGTCCCAAAGGTGTGATCACTGTTACGGGCAATCGAAAGAAAGCAGAAGAGTATTTTCAGAAAGGTTCAAAGATCGCTGTTGCTCAAATGGCAGTGGTGGAGCTGTAGGAATACCAGAAGACTGCAGACCCGAGTGATTTGTTGCGAGCCAAGAAGCCCGCTACAGAATCAGCTTTTCAGTTGTCTGGCGAAACGAAGCCAGCTCACATTCACCCGACCGATCCCAGTGCTGCTCCGACTCATATCTCAACAACACTCGACTCCAAATAGGAAGAAGCGCTCATCCAGTTCCTCCGTGAGAACTGGGACATTTTTGCATGGAAGCCTTCTGACATGCCGGGTGTTCCCAGGGGGCTGGCTGAGCACCGCCTACGAGTCGACTCAAAAGTAAAACCTGTCAAAGAACATCTCCGATGGTCCGCCATCCAGAAGAGAAAGACTATTGGTGAGGAGGTGGCTCGGCTCTTAGCAGCGGAGTTCATCCGAGAGATCTACCACTCTGAGTGGCTCGCCAACGTTGTCATGGTCCCGAAGAAGGACAAGTCACTTCTCAAGTGCATTGACTTTAAACATATCAATCGGGCCTGCCCGAAAGATCATTTTCCTCTCCCCCGCATCGACCAGATAGTCGACTCGACTGCGGGATGTGAGCAACTATCTTTTTTAGACGCCTATTCCGGGTACCATCAGATCCGTCTGTATGGGCCTGACGAGATCAAAACAACTTTCATCACTCCGTTCGGGTGCTTCTGTTATGTTACCATGCCATTCGGCCTCAAGAATGCCGGAGCCACATTCATGAGGATGATTCAGAAGTGTTTGCTCACTCAAATTAGTCGGAATGTGGAAGCATACATGGATGATATTGTGGTCAACTCACGGAAGGGTTCCGACCTGCTGACTGACCTTGCTGAAACCTTTGCCAACCTCAGGAGGTATGATATGAAGCTTAATCCATCAAAGTGCACATTCGGAGTAAAGTTACTCGGTTTCCTCGTTTCTGAACGGGAAATCGACGCCAATCCGGAAAAAGTTGGTACTATACTCTGAATGAAAAGTCCTGTGCGAGTGCACGACGTCCAGAAGCTTATTGGTTGCTTGGCCGCTTTAAGTCGATTCATCTCTCGTCTCGGTGAAAAGGCATTGCCTCTTTACCGATTGATGAAGAAGTCAGACAAGTTCGAGTGGACTCGTGAAGCTGATGCAGCGTTTGTAGAGCTCAAAGCTCTGCTCTCCACCCAGCTGGTGCTTGCTGCCCCAATCAGCAAAGAGCCTTTGCTGCTTTACATCGCAGCCACGGGACAAGTCGTCAGTATGGTACTTACGGTCGAGCGGGAAGAAGAAGGAAAAGCCTTCAAAGTTCAGCGCCCAGTATATTATATTTCTGAAGTTTTGACCCCGTCGAAGCAAAGATATCCTCATTGTGAGAAGCTTGTATATGGGATTTATATGACCACAAAGAAGGTTGCTCACTACTTCTCTGATCATTCCATTACAGTCGTCAGCGACGCTCCATTATCAGAGATCCTGCACAACAGAGATGCAGCTGGTCGAGTGGCAAAATGGGCGATTGAACTCCTTCCTCTAGATATCAAGTTTGAGGCAAAGAAAGCTATCAAGTCCCAGGCAATAGCAGATTTCGTCGCCGAGTGGATTAAACAGCAACTGCCGACTCAGGTTCACTTGGAGCATTGGACCATGTTCTTCGACGGCTCCAAAATGTTGAATGGTTCCGGTGCCGGGGTAGTATTGGTCTCCCCCCGAGGATATAAGCTCAGATATGTCCTTCAAATCCACTTTGATTCCTCCAATAACGAGGCAGAATATGAAGCACTTTTATATGGGTTGCGCATGGCCATTTCACTCGGCGTTCGTCGCCTCATGGTCTATGGCGACTCAGATTTGGTGGTTAATCAGGTGATGAAGGAGTGGGACGTCAGAAGTCCAGCCATGACTGGTTATTGCAATGCAGTGAGAAAGCTGGAGAAGAAATTTGAGGGGTTAGAACTTCATCACATACCCCGACTGAAAAATCAAGCAGCTGATGATTTGGCAAAAATAGGTTGCAAAACAGAAGCCATTCCTAGCAATGTGTTTTTGGAACACATCCACACACCATCAGTTTAGGAGGATCCCTTCACTGAAGAGGCCCCGCAACCAAAAAGTGCCACGGATCCGACTGAAGTTGAAGTTCCAGCTGTGGTCGACCTGATCATGGAAGTCTTTGTCATCAATCCCGACTGGACAATACCGTACATCGCGTACATCCTAAGGAAAGAACTCCCAGAGCATGAAGAATAGGCATGACAGATCGTCCGTCGGTCCAAGGCCTTTATAGTCATAAAGGGACAGTTGTATAGAGAAAGTGCGACTGGAGTCAGTCAGAAGTGTATAACACCAGAAGAAGGTCAGATGATCCTTGATGATATCCACTCGGGGACCTGTGGTCATCATGCGTCCTCTCGGACCATTGTGGCTAAAGCATACCGAGCGGGATTCTACTGGCCAAGAGCGAATGAAATGGCGAAAGAGATAGTCGACAAATGTGAAGGTTGTCAGTATTACTCCAATATGTCGCACAAGCCCGCGTCAGCCCTGAAAACCATTCCACTCGTCTGGCCCTTCGCTGTTTGGGGGCTGGACATGGTTGGACCACTGAGAACGGGCAGGAGCGGCTTCACTCATGTGCTAGTAGCAGTCGACAAGTTCACCAAATGGATTGAAGCTAAGCCTATCAAGAATCTTGATGCTTGCACTGCTATCAGTTTCATCAGAGAGTTGATATTCAGATATGGAGTTCCGCATAGCATCATCACTGACAATGGGTCAAACTTCGATTCCGACAAATTCAGGGCCTTTTGCGCCTCTCAGGGCACACGAGTCGACTACGCTTCAGTCGCTCACCCCCAGTCGAATGGACAAGCGGAAAGAGCAAACAACTTAATTCTCAAAGGACTAAAACCTCGATTGATGCGTGATCTCAAGCATGCAGCAGGTGCATGGGTCGACGAGCTTCCATCAGTTCTTTGGGGATTGAGGACAACCCCGAACCGATCGATCGGAAGAACCCCATTCTTTTTGGTCTGCGGGGCCAAAGAAGTTTTGCCGAGTGACCTGCTTCACAACGCACCCCGAGTCAAGCTCTACTCTAAAGATGAAGCAAAACAAGCCTGGCAGGACACAGTCGACCTCCTGGAAGAAGAAAGGGAAATGGCCATGATCCGATTGACCATCTATCAGCAAGACTTGCGTCGATTCCATGCCAGAAATGTGAAGAGTCGAGCCTTCCAAGAAGGAGTCTTGGTCCTCCGAGTGGATCAACAGAAACCACACAAACTCGCTCCTACTTGGGAAGGTCCCTTCATAGTCACCAGAGTCCTCCACAATCGAGCATACCACCTTTATAATGTCGATCGCCAGATTGATGAGCCACGAGCCTGGAATGCGGAGCTGCTCCGCCCCTTTTATACTTGAATTCTCACTCGGATGAGATGTAATAAGAAAAACTTCTGTAGTTTATTTATCAAAGACAAGAGCGTTATAATTTTCCCAGTGATTTTTATTGTTTTTGTTTGCGTGGGAAATCCCGCAGCGGGTGGCTTAGCTGCGAAATCGTTTCGCCTAAGTTGGTAAAAATAATTTCCTACCGAGTGGTGAGCCAGCCTTCCACTCGGGGGATTAGCTGCGAACCCGTTTCGCCTAAATATTTGAAAATCCTACCGAGTGGTGAGCCAGCCTCCCACTCGGGGGCTTAGCTGCGAACCCGTTTCGCCTAAGTATTTGAAAAATCCTACCGAGTGGTGAGCCAGCCTCCCACTCGGGGGCAGCTGCAGTCCAGTACTCGCCTAAGTATTTGAAAACCCTACCGAGTGGAGAGCAACCCTCCCACTCGGGGGCTTAGCTGCAGTCCAGTACTGGCCTTAAGTATTTGAAAATCCTACCGAGTGGTGACCCAGCCTCCCACTCGGGGGCTTAGCTGCAGTCCAGCACTCGCCTAAGTATTTGAAAATCCTACCGAGTGGTGAGCCAGTGTAACGCCCTCGATGCGGCTATAGCTCCCACGTGTCGAGGCACGACTTAGAGGCATAACCGCATTGAAAGCAATGTCGCAAGTCAGGCAATCATTACAACATCCCATGTAATACATAATAAAAGGGAGAGATAACATAGTTGGCTTACACTCACCACGTCACATCAGAGTACATAAGTAGCATCCATCAAACAAACACTCATGGCCCGTCTACGGCGCCAAAATAGAAAAGAACCCAACATGCGACAAGGCCCTGAATCAAACCCCAACTAGGCACCACTACTGATCATCGGGAAAAGAAACATAATAACGCTGAGAGTCCTCATCGAACTCCCACTTGAGCTCGTACTCGTCAACTGGAGCAGAAACACCTGGACCTGCATCTGGAGTTGTAGTATCTGTGAGCCACAGGGACTCAGCAATCTCACACCCACGCGATCAAGACTATTTAAGCTTATAGGAAGGTTAAGGCAAGTGTAGGTGGAGCTGCAGCAAGCGACTAGCATATATGGTGGCTAACTTATACGCAAAAGAGAGCGAGAAGAGAAGGCGAAGCACGAGCGAGAAGCTAAAGGAAAATCCTGCGCAAGCATAACTCCAACACCGTGTCCACTTCCCAGACTCCGCCGAGAAGGGGCCATCACGGTAACACACACGGTTGATTCATTTTAATTAAGTTTAGTTAAAGTTATCTACAACCGGACATTAACAAATTCCCATCTGCCCATAACCATGGGCATGGCTTTCGAAAGTTCAATCCCTGCAGGGGAGTCCCAACTTAGCCCATGACAAGCTCTCACGGTCAACGAAGGAATAGACCTCCACCCGAGACACACCGATCAGACTCGGTAACCCGGTACAACAAGACAATTCGACAGGTTAAAACAAGACCAGCAACACCGCCCGAATGTGCCGACAAATCCCGATAGGAGCTGCACATATCTCTTTCTCAGGGCACACTCAGATGAGCCAGACGTCGGGTAAGCCAGCCCAGAGTTGCCCCTGGTAGCCTCGGACATCGCTCAGTGGGACCAACGCTCAGAGGAGCACTGGCCCAGGGGGGTTAAAATAAGATGACCCTTGAGTCTGCAGAACCCAAGGGAAAGAAAAGGCTAGGTGGCAAATGGTAAAACCAAGGTTGGGCATTGCTGGAAAAGCTTTAATCAAGGCGAAATATCAAGGGGTTCCCATTATAACCCAACCGCGTAAGGAACGCACAATCCGGGAACATAACACCGATATGACAGAAACTAGGGCAGCGAGAGTGGAACAAAACACTAGGCGAGAGGCCGAGCCTTCCACCCTTTACCAAGTATATAGATGCATTAAGATAACATAGCAATATAATGATATCCCAACAAGTAAATAAATGTTCCAACAAGGAACGGCTCCAATCTTCACCTGCAACTAACAACGCTATAAGAAGGGCTGAGCAAAGCGGTAACATAGCCAATCAACGGTTTGCTAGGACAATGGTAGGTTAGAGGTTCAATCATGCAATTGGGAGGCTGACAAGCAAGTGGTAGGCATCGTAGCAGTGGCAAAGCAAAAGAGCGAGCAAACTAGCATAGCAAAGATAGTAGTGATTTCGAGGGTATGATCATCTTGCCTGCACAGTCGTCAGAGTTGACTGGATCCTCACAAGCAAACTCAACGGGCTCCTCGGTAGCGAACTCGTCTCCCAGCTCTACCCAAACAAGACAAACAAGCAACAAGGATACAATCAACCACGTGCAAGACCAAGCAATATGATGAAATGATGATATGCTATGCGGGATACGATGCGGGATGCAAAATGCAAGATATGACAGGAAATGCATGAACCTGGCCTCAACTTGCAATTCCAAGGGTGCCACTGGATAGAGGGGATGAAATCGCTTTAAAACGATATAAAGATCATTGGAATCGGAGTTACGGTTTGGAAATGGCGAGCGTTTTACGAAACGAACCGATCTGCGATATACAGCAAGTAGGCTCCTAAATGCAACGAAATGAACATGCTACAGCGACCAAACATGAAAACAAAATACATGGAAGTGATTTACACAAGATGCTTAACAAATCACTAGCACTGAGCCATAGGCAAATTCATCCATTAAGGGGTTCAATCAAGCATGGAAAAAATGAATATGCAAAACAGATTTCAGACTTAGTGAAATTAACACTAGCCTGAAATTTCAGATCACGAAGCCCTCTTCGGAGCAGCAAAACAACATGATACATGACTTGAACATGACAAGTAAGAACATGGCATGGAGCTACTCAACAAGCTTAACAAAACACCCAAAGTGACCTGGGGCCAAAAGGGTTCACAAAATACTCTACCGAGCTCACGAACATAGCTCGAACACAATCAGTTTTCAGACTTAGTGAAAACTGAGACATGCAGAAATTTAACTCACGAAGGCATGTAAACGAGCTCGATGGACTCACTACAGTGCAAGTCATGGCAAGGAAAGCATACAACCAGCAAGAAGGCACAATATGCTAGCTACACATGGCAAGAACAAAGGCATAGCATGCATGGAACACTAACGGTAGCATCGGCAAAATCGCAAACAAGTTGACGATCTGCCCAGATTAACAACGAGGCAAAAGTTGAGCTCGATTGAGTCAACCTAGAGCACTCCACATATTCAAACAAAGACATGGATGGATAGAGCATAACATAAATATCAAAACTCCCTTACTGATCATCCTCAAAAGAGGCACGGATCACTAGGAAACAAGCTGGACATATAGCATCATGAACTAAAATATCCCAGACTTAGTGAAAATCACTGTCTCTGAAATCTGCAATCTCAGGTACCCCTCTTCGCAAGCTTGCACAAGACAACACACACATCCTAAAAATGCATGGGTGGCACCTATGGAAAGAAGACAAAATTCTTAACAATTCATCCCAAAGGGGCACAGGCATATCATGCACGAATTAAACATGGCAAAAATGACAAAAGTGCATGATGAACTAACGGATCTGCAATTTAACTCACGAAGCCTCCTTCTAACAGCATTTTGGGCATCAAGATGAACTCAAATGCAAAAGATGCAATGGAATGAAAAGATGTACATGTTGAGACGAAGATTTTGATATATTATAAACCCAAAACGAAGCTACGGTTGCGGAGATACAAGCAGTCAAAGGTAGCACGAAAATTAGGGTTTCGGGAGTGAAAAGTCAACCTAGTGGATCTAGATCTGGCGCACGGATCCCGAGGTGGCGGCGGTACTGTAGCTCGAGCCCGCCGGAGATGGCCGCGGCGGTGGCCGGAGAAAGGGGGAGCTCGCCGGGCCTTGGCCGGAGAGGAGGGGCGCCGGCCCGGACGACGAGGAGGCGCGGCGAAGGGCTGCGGGGCCGGCTCGGGCGCCGTGGCGCGGACGCCGGGGTGGAGCGGCGCGGCTCGCCGGAGGCGCGGTCGCCGGTGACGGCGGCGCGGTGGCCGGAGGCGGGGGAGGCGGCGGATCCGGGCGGGAGGCGAGCCCTGGGCGGCGGCGGAGCTCACCGGGCCGCGGGGGCCGGATGCGGGCTCCCGGGCCGCGGTGGGAGGCGGCGGCGGCGGGGGTGACGTGGCGGCCCCCGAGTGGCTGGGCGCGGTGGCGGGGTGACGGGCGGACAATGTCCGTCGGCGGCGGTTGTGTCCGGCGGCGGTGGGAGGAGTTGGATCTAGGGTTAGGGGGGAGAAGAACCGTGGATTTCGGAGGGGGTGTATATATAGGCATAGAGGGAGCTAGGAGAGTCCAAATGAGGTGCGGTTTTCGCCCACGCGATCGTGATCGAACGCTCTAGGACATGGAGAGGAGTTTGGTGGGTTTTGGGCCAAATTTGGGGGGTGTTGGGCTGCAACACACACGAGGCCTTTTCGGTCCCTCGGTTAACCGTAGGAGTATCGAACGAAGTCCAAATGACCCGAAACTTGACAGGCGGTCTACCGGTAGTAAACCAAGGCCGCATGGCAACTCTCGGTCCAGTCCGGAAATGTTTGAACCCCACACACAAAAGAAAGCTAGAAATGGCCACCGGAGCAGAACGAAGCGCCGGAATGCAAAACGGACAACGGGGAAAATGCTCGAATGCATGAGATGAGCATGTATGCAAATGCAATGCCCGAGATGACATGATAAGAGATGCACGAAAAAGAAAAACAACACACGGAGACAAAGACCCGAACCCGAGAAATAAATATAACTTAGCGCCAGAGACGGCAAGAGTTGGATACAAATATGGAAAGTATATCTGGGGCGTTACAGCCAGCCTCCCACTCGGGGGCTTAACTGCAGTCCAGTACTCGCCTAAGTATTTGAAAACCCAACCGAGTGGTGAGCAACCCTCCCACTCGGGGGCTTAGCTGCAGTCCAGTACTCGCCTAAGTATTTGAAAATCCTACCGAGTGGTGAGCCAGCCTCCCACTCGGGGGCTTAGCTGCAGTCTAGCACTCGCCTAAGTATTTGAAAAATCCTACCGAGTGGAGAGCGACCCTCCCACTCGGGGGCTTAGCTGCAGTCCAGTACTCACCTAAGTATTTGAAAAATCCTACCGAGTGGAGAGCGACCCTCCCACTCGGGGGCTTAGCTGCAGTCCAGTACTCACCTAAGTATTTAGAAATCCTACCGAGTGGAGAGCGACCCTCCCACTCGGAGGCTTAGCTGCAGTCCAGTACTCGCCTAAGTATTTAAAAATCTTACCGAGTGGTGAGCGACCCTCCCACTCGGGGGCTTATCTTCAGTCCAGTAGTCGCCTAAGTATTTGAAAATCCTACCGAGTGGTGAGCCAGCCTCCCACTCGGGGGGCTTAGCTGCAGTCCAGCACTCGCCTAAGTATTTGAAAAATCCTACCGAGTGGAGAGCGACCCTCCCACTTGGGGGCTTAGCTCCAGTCCAGTACTCGCCTAAGTATTTGAAAATCCTACCGAGTGGTGAGCCAGCCTCCCACTCGGGGGTTTAGCTGCAGTCCAGTACTCGCCTAAGTACGAAACACATCTCAATCCACAAGGACGACGAGGTGCAGGTCGACTGCCACCTTCTCCTTGGAGCTTCACCACAAATACAATGTGTGCTCCATCCCTCTCCGCAAGGACGACAAGGTGCAGGTCGACCGCTACCTTCTCCTTGAGAGCTTCGCCACAAATACAACGTTCGCTCCATCCCACTCCGCAAGGACGACGAGGTACAGGTCGAGTGCCACCTTCTCCTTGGGAGCTTCGCCACAAATACAATGTGCGCTCCATCACCGACCCGCAAGGACGATGAGGTGCAGGTCGACTGCCACCTTCTCCTTGGAGCTTCGCCACAAATACAACGTGCGCTCCATCGCTGACCCGCAAGGACGACGAGGTGCAGGTCAACTGCTACCTTCTCCTTCGGAGCTGCGCCACAAATACAAAAGTTGCCTCGAGTGAAGAACGAGTTCCACTTGACGGAGGATTCATGAAGATATTCAACGATAAACCAAGTTCAGATAAATCCTAAAGGTTCCGGACCACAGATCGATGTGCTCGGGCATTCAGCCCGAAAGAGTTTAACGGTTACAAAAAACACTCGGCATTCCGAGGCAAATTTAAGGTGGGGCATAAAAGTTTGTTCACTCCGGAGGAGGAGGACTGGCAGGCTCGATGAACTCGTCCAGGTCGACGCCGTCAACGATCCGAGTGGCCGCAGCGATGAAAGTCTCCATAAAAGATCGGAAGTCATGCTGCTGGGTGTTGGTGACCTTGATTGCTGCCAGCTTATCTTGTCGCACCTCCTTGCAGTGGACACGAACCAAAGACAGAGCCACGTCAAGGATCTCGTTAAGTCGAGCCATCAGGGACTCAAGATCATTCTGGAGCGTGGCCTCTGGCCAAAGTGTCGTCTCGATCCGTGACGCGGCGACCTTCAGTCGAGCCAAGTAGTCCACAACACCGTCGATGTGGGATTCTAGTCGGAGCAGATTCATTGCAGTTTCATCTTTCACGGGAGAATTGATTGGGTCCAAGCCTGGCTCAATCCGCCGAGTCTCCTCCTTGAAGTTACGGCAAAACTCTGCATTCACGATCCAAGGATAAGTCAATTTTCGTACGCTGAGTCGACAAAAAACATCAGTCGGAACAAAATGTGTACCTTCAAGCTTGATGAACAACTTCTTGGCAAGGCTCCTCAGATAGCTCTCCAGATCGTCCCTACTGCGAGCGATGCCCTCCATCTTCTTGTACAGGTTGAGATTGTCCTTCTTCAAGCATGTGCCCTCCTTGTTGGCTTCGTTCAAAGCAGATTTCATCTTCGTGTTCTCTTCTTCCAACTGGCCAACCGAAGCCAGTTTCTGCTCAGCCAGAGCGGTTCTGTCGTCAGCTTCCTTTCGAGCAGCAGCCAAATCCTGATCCTTCTTCGCCAGAGCTTCCCTCAGTTTTTCTACAAAGAAATGGTTCTTGATTCAGAAAGAATAGAAGGGTACTCAAGCCTAAGACAAACCAGTCGACAAGCTCGTCTTACCATTGGCGTCGTCCTTGGCCTTTTGCAGCTCTGTCTTGGCCAATTCCAAGTCAAGGTTCAGTTGGATCTGCTGTTTCTCCAAGTCCGCAAAGCGAGCTCCAAGATCACAAGATTTCTGCAATCAGGGAGGAGAAGTTATTTTACAGTGAAAAACGACAAAGAAAATAAATACTAAGACTACGGTCGACTGCCCGCAGTCCACCATAGTCTCGGGGACTACACCCAGTGGGTGCACTTTTCGTGCCCCCACCGGTTATGATCCCACTCGATCGTCCTGCCAGAGTCGAGTGTAGGGAGTAAAAAAAGAGAAAGAAGAACTCAGACCATAGAGCTCAGACCACAGTCGACCGCGGTCTCTGGGACTACACCCAGTGGGTGCACTTGGCGTGCCCCCACCGGTTCTGATCCCACTCGCCCAGATCGAGTGGAAGAGACAAACTACCAGTTCGGTTTACACTCAACGCGGCCAGACCACATCGAGCGAAAGAATCAAAATACAAAGACTACAGTCGACTGCTAGTAGTCCACCGTAGTCTCGGGGACTACACCAAGTGGGTGCACTCAGCGTGCCCCCACTGGTTCAAAAATTCAATCAACGCACCCAGTGGGTGTACAGATAAAAAGATTTTCAGAAAGAGAGTCTTCAGATAGCATATCCTAACAGAACAAGCGGTGACCAACTAACCTGAACGTTGCTTTGGAGAGCCGAGCTGGCGTCGTAGGCGGCCTGACTGGCGTCCCGCACCGTCTTCATCTTCTCCATCATAATGCCCGCCTGGCGTATGGCTTCCTTGGCAGCATTCACTTCGTCATCTGGGACATGATGGGTCGCAAAAACTGAAGGTGGGTCGACAGGGGCCTGAGCAGTCGACGAAGAAGGCAAGGCACTCGACAATGGCACGGCGAAGGTAACAGAACCCCGATTGGCATCACCAGCGTCATGAACGACTGGTTCCGCCCTCGGCGTCGATTGTGGCACCTTGCTTGCAGGAGCTTGCCTATTTTTCCTCGTCAAAGGCCTCTCGGGCTCTTCATCATCATCATCGGGGAGGTCAATAATGTTAGGAGCCGTTCAAAGTTCAATTGCCAAAATCACATCACCCAATGGTACACAATGCAGTTGAGTCGACCAAATCAAGACAGAATGGCCGAAATCTTACCCAGATTGGAAGTGGCCGCATCCTCCATTACCTCATCCTCGTCCCTGTAAGCTGAGGTCCCGGAAGTAGCAGCGCTGCCAGTTCCAAAGTTCGTCTAGTTAAATCAAGAAAAAACAAACAGCACAGAGCGTCGAGTGAATACAAAGGGAGACACTCACGCGGAAGCGACGGGGATGTCAATCTTAATCTTCGGCAATGCCTTTCGAGGCTTCGGCTCTGCAACTTTGGGATGCTTTGACGCTTTTTTGGTTGGGGTTGGTGAAGAGGTTCGAGGACGCTTTGAAGACTGACCAGCCTGAGCAGTCGCCTTTTCATGGGCGCTCGATCGTTCTTAGTCAAGCTTGGATTGCCTCTCCCTGCAAGGAGGCGACTCGACTTCTTCTTCGTCACTTGAGTCGTCGCTTTCTTCATCCCCTTCACCGTCCGAAGTCCATTCGCCACTGCCGCCGCCGCTCGCCTCTCCTTCCAGATCTTGCTCTTGCTCTCCGTTGGGCATTGAATACATTTCGATAAGGGCCTGAAAGAAAGTAGGAAGAATAAAGTCAGTCGACGCAGTATAGACAGCTGCGCGAGTGAATTCAGATTACAATCAAAGCTCTGAATCGGACCTTCTCTGGTACATGGGACTGGTCGAATGGAGGAACTCTCCTGGCTCCCCTGGGGTTGTCCTTGTTTCCGGTCATGCCCGACAGCCACTTCTCCAGTGTGTCGTCATCGACCTCCTCCGGGTGAATCCGAGTGGAGTCGTCGAGACCCGAATACATCCACATCGGATGGTCTCGGGCTTGAAGAGGCTGGATGCGCCACTGAAGGAAAACCTCCAAGAGATCCATACCGGTGACCCCGTCACGGATAAGCTGGACCACTCGTTCGACCAGCACCCTAACCCGCGCCTTCTCCTTAGGGAGCACCTTCAAAGAGGAGGGTTTGCTCACTCGGTCCATGGTAAAGGGAGGGAGGCCAGTCGACTATCCTGGCGTCGACTGGTCTTTGCAGTAAAATCAGGTCGACTGCCATCCGCGAACCGAGTCGGGAAGAATCATGGCTGGAAAGGAACTTTTCCCTCTCATCTGAACACCAAGACCCCCACACATCTGAATCACTTGTGTTCTCTCGTCACTCGGATTGGCCTTTTTCACCGTCTGGGAACGACAAGTGAAAATGCGCTTGAAAAGACCCAAGTGAGGCCAACAACCCAGGAAATTCTCACACAAAGACACGAAAGCAGCGAGATACACGATTGTGTTGGGAGTGAAGTGGTGGAGTTGTGCCCCAAAGAAATTCAGAAATCCCCGAAGAAAGGGTGAGGAGGCAAGGAAAATCCACTATCGACGTGGGTGGCAAGGAGAATGCGCTCACCCTCCCGAGGTTGCGGCTCGGATTCCTTCCCCGGAAGCCGCGCCGATCCATGGGGGATCAGCCCTCCTTCGGCTAGGTCGTCGAGGTATTCTTGGGTGATCGTCGAGCGGATCTAGTCGCCCTGGATCCAGCCCTTCGGCAGGCCGGCTCGTGAAGAAGATCCACCCCGACTGGTCGCCTTCCCCTTCGCCTTTGCCGTCACCTTCTTCGCCCGCTCCAGAGCCGTCGTCTTCTCCTTCCCCATCGTCACCGGTGAGACGCGTACGGAGCGGTGGCACTGGGCAAGAGCGAGTGCAACGAAGAAGCCTGAAGAGGAGAAGAGAGAATGGGAACACACTGTTCAAGAGACCCCGGTCCGACGCCTTATATGAGGTCGCTTCCGAGTGGCTGACTGGTAGGCCCGGGCAGTCCTGTCAAATCCCGTAACAATCGCGCGCGCGATACGTGGTGAAAAAGGTCACGCGGGGATCGAGGCGGCTCCGCCCTATCCCATCCGATTACTGTGGCCTCCCCTGTCCCGCGCGCTTCCCAAAATTCGGATCCCGCGAAATCTGCGGGCAGCAGAACAACTTGTCAGACCGAAGATCTCCTCCACGCTGTCACTCGGAGCCTTTCAAGTAAAGAAACTCACTCGACAAAAAACTAAGAATGGATCAAGGCGACTGAAAAGGAAGTTGATGTCATCACTCAGGTTCATTGATCCAAAATAAGATATGCTCATGGCATGAAAAATGAGTCGGAGAAGTTCTCAACTCCTTCCCCACTCAAACCTCGATCCATTCGGGGGATAATGATGAAGCTATGTACCTAGGGTAGGGTCATGGACCTGTCCCAGCTGCCCTACCCAAGGACATCTCAAGAAGAAATCGCCTTTCAATCGACTTGGAGGTGTTCCACTCGACAGACTCGAAGACACTCGACCAAGAAGAAATCACTCGACCAAGATCCAACCACTCGACGGCCAGGAGACCTAAAGGCACTCTGCACGCTAACGGTCGGTTATTAAGTAGCTTTTATGGTCATCATAGCACTTTATTAAGGGCGTTACCAGTAACGCCCGACCTTAATGTATTAAAAACCCTGCACAACTGAGGGCCGGAGGGGCCCGGCGAACTCTATATAAGCCACCCCCCTCCTCAGTGTAAAGGGTTCGCACCCCTGTAATTCATACACGCATAATCTAGTCGACCGCCTCCGGGCTCCGAGACGTAGGGCTATTACTTCCTCCGAGAAGGGCCTGAACTCGTAAACCTCGTGTGCTTACAACTTCTCCATAGCTAAGATCTTGCCTCTCCATACCTACCCCCTACATTACTGTCAGACTCAGAACCACGACACCCTGCGCCATAGGATTTAGACCGGCGTGCTGACCTCTCTATTGTGCCTAGGTAGGGCTGCGACGTGTTGATCTTCCGAGATCGGGCATGAACCAGAAAAGTGTGTCCGGCCAAATGGGATCGAGCGTGTTGGGTTATGTGGTGCACCCCTGCAGGGAAGTTAATCTATTCGAATAGCCATGATCTTCGGTAACAGGATGACTTGGAGTTGTACCTTGACCTTATGACAACTAGAACCGGATACTTAATAAAACACACCCTTCCAAGTGCCAGATACAACCCGGTGGTTGCTCTCTAACAGGGCGATGAGGAGAGGATCGCCGGGTAGGATTATGCTATGTGATGCTACTTGGAGGACTTCAGTCTACTCTCTTCTACATGCTGCAAGACAGAGGCTGCCAGAAGCATAGTCTTCGAGAGGATTAGCTATCCCCCTCTTATTCTGATATTCTGCAGTTCAATCCACATATGATACCGTTATTCCATTTGATACCAATGCATACATATGTAGTGTAGCTCCTTGCTTGCGAGTACTTTGGATGAGTACTCACGGTTGCTTTGCTCCCTCTTTTCCCCCTTTCTGTACCCGATTGATGCGACCAGATGATGGAGCCCAGGAGCCAGACGCCACCGTCGATGATGACTCCTACTACACTGGAGGTGCCTACTACTACGTGCAGCCCGCTGACGATGACCAGGAGTAGTTAGGAGGATCCCAGGCAGGAGGCCTGCGCCTCTTTCGATATGTATCCCAGTTTGTGCTAGCCTTCTTAAGGCAAACTTGTTTAACTTATGTCTATACTCAGATATTGTTGCTTCCGCTGACTCATCTATGATCGAGCTCTTGTATTCGAGCCTTCGAGGCCCCTGGCCTGTAATATGATGCTTGTATGACTTATTTTATTTGTAGAGTTGTGTTGTGATATCTTCCCGTGAGTCCCTGATCTTGATCGTACACGTTTGCGTGTATGATTAGTGTACGGTCAAATCGCGGGCGTCACAGCAATGCAGGGGAACTTGGCGGCGGGGACGGCTAGACCGGATCGGCCTGGTTGGCTTGGCGCAGGAGGTCCACACGGGCACTCGACAGAGTCAATGCGGGGATCTGTCAGGGGGGCTAGTTCGTAGATGAAGCAGACGAGGCTGGCGAGCGAGGTAGAGGTGCATTCAACGCACGCGCGATGCAGGGGGACTTGGCACAACTCCGGCGACGGCGAGGGCAACCGGATCTGATCGAAGGGTCGACGGACCTGGCGATTCCCGGTGGCAGCGATCCCTGGGGTGCTATGCTTGTTCCCTGCGGGGAAGAACAGAGAGAGGCAAGCATTTAAAAGAGAGAGATACATGAGAAGGAAACAGAGAGGAGAGGAAAGGAGCAGGGGCTCATCGGAGGGAACTTGGCGAGCAACGGGCAGCGGGCGACGGGAACGGGGCCGCGACTTTGCGGTGATGGGCGCGGTCAACAGGGATGGAGGCTCTGGGACGGTATGGGGTGACCCGGTGGTGGACTTCCATGGCCGGCGGCGCCATGGTTGGAGGTGATGGCGCTGCTGTAACCTGAAGACATAAAGAGACAGAGAGAACTGAGAGAGGGAACGAGAGGAAGTAAGAGAGAGAAGGGAGGAAGGGTGCGGTCCTGCTGGAGGTGGCGGCGAGGTTCGCCGGGTAATGGGGTTGTGAGGTTGGAGGAGGCAGCTGCAGGATGGCTCGGTCTCCTCTGGTCGCTGGTGGTTGGGGACTCGAGCAGCGGAGTGGTGGCTGGGGATCGAGGGGAGGCACTGGTTGGTTGGGCATGGAAACTGAGGAGGAGCGGGGGCGGCTGTGGTTGGTGGTTTTGGATCGGGAGGGGGATCCCAAGGAGAAAGAGACGTGGGCTGGCGGCGGCGCGAGGGACAAGCTTCCTAGAATTTAGTGTTTGACTAGAAATGGACAAAGGGGGACTATATATAGCAATACAGATCAGTTCAGGGCGGTTAGGTCCCTCCGATCGTAATCGGACAGTCCGAGAAAAATAGGTTAGGAGACTCCAACAAGAAAACGATGATACTTTACAGATGTTTGGGGATGATCCGGACCCAACGGTGACAACAGTCTGGGTCGGGTTCGGGACAGCTTTCGGACGCGCGCGCGAGGAGAGGCGCGGGCTGACGAGAGAGGTTATGTTGGGCCTGGCGGTAGGTGGTGTCCTGTGTAGACGGACTAGGGAGGAAAAAGAGGGAAAACCCGGCTACAGTTTTCGGAGACCGAAAACGTCCGACGAAAAGACCGACTATATTGCTGCTACAGTTTAACGGTTGGGCTATCAAACGAGCTCCGAATGCGATGAAAGTTGGCAAGCAGCCTACTGACAACAAAACAACACCGTGCGCCAACTTTCATCCCATTCCGAGAACATTTCCCGGTCACTTACAAAATAATATTTCGGACGTGCCGTGGGCGCGTGCAAGTGTGGACGGGCTCAGAATGGACGACGGAAAGAACTGAGAGACCCAGACGAATGCAAGTTTTGAACACATGATGATGCAATGCACATGATGACATGGCAAGATGCGACACGCAAGCAAATGACATGGCAACAATAGCGAATAACTGGAAGACACCTGGCGCGTCGGTCTCGGGGCGTCACAACACTCCACCACTACAAGAGGATCTCGTCCCGAGATCTAGGATGGCACCGGAGAGAAACGGAAGAGGAAGAGGTAAAACAAAGTTGTTTCTTCGACAAACGAGTGAAACCAAAGAACCTTGAGAGGTAAAACCATTTGAGAAAAGAAAATAACGGAGATGATCGAAGTTGACAACTCTCCGTTAGAAAAGAGGAACGAGGAAGAACAAATTTGGACAACACTCCGGTTGAAAAGAGATGCAAGACTTGATAAGATGAAAACAACTTGAGCAGAGGACACAACACTCCGATTGAGAAGGGAGGTAAAACTTGACAAAATGGGAAGAACTTGAAAAGAGGGCACGACACACCGGTTAAATGGATAAGCACAAAGAGAACACAGTCCTCACATTCAAGATGATGGGTGAATAGAGCAACATCACAATGCCTCCAGAAGAAATAATAGACGATAGATCATTGGAATGACATAATGGTGAAGAAAAAGCCAACCTCTGCCACAATAGAGCTTGAAAAGGCATCCTTAGGATAAGGGTCGAACGGAGTTGTTGGAAAACCAACAACGAAAAGAGTAAGCTTGATGAGGGCTTACGGAAAACATCTCAAGACTGAGGTGAAATTCTGCCACTAACGGAAACGATAGATTGGATTGATGTGAACAAGGATACGAGAAACTTATTTCACCGGGAGGGTAAATGAAGAACTTGGGTCATTTATAAGCACCATAAATAGCAACAATCCTTAGGGAAAGCTTTAGGTGAAATATAACCCAAGATAACTCCAATGAAGAGATTGATGGATTTGCAAGGATCTCATGAACAAATTGAAAATGATGGGTTTAACATATGTCATTTCGGCCGACTAGTGAATCATGAAACAAGAAGGGAGCCGTTAAAATGGCATAACACCGCCCCAAAAGATAAGGTAGAACGAATGCACTTCGGAATGCAAAACGAAGAACACTTGAGCTCCTTTGAAAAGAATCTCGATGAACACTTCGAGAAGGAATTAAATCTTTGATGAACCATCATGTAGAGCCTCCATGAAGAACTCCGGTAATACAAGAATGATCAAACGAAAAGAAATAGAAGTTAAAAAAACACAAGGTGAAACCTTGCAATGATTAGAAAAAGCTTTGAAATGATATAATTGAGAGAACTTGGAACTCCGGGAAAGTATGAAGCACTTGAACCGAGAATCGTGAACAAACTCCGGAAGAAGGGATTAACTTATGGATGAAACAAGAATAAGAATTACATTATGCTTATCCTTCACCAATTAAATTGATGACAATGAACGGATCTGGCATACTACTTATTCTCGTAGACAGGATTAAGATAGATATTGCGCAAACTTGGAAAGGTCTTCAACGAACCTCCGGTAAGATTTGGAACGAACGAATGAATTGATATGAGAACAACGGAAGTGGAATGTTGAACGAACCACCGTAAGAATTGAAAACGGATGAAGAAAGATAGCGAAACACTAGGAAGAATTAGAAAATGAACGAAGATACATGAGAGCGTTTAGATACAAGAGAACGAAAAGATCATAAACTGATTAGGGAATTTTTGATCGATGCACCGGTAATATATGGAGAATGAGAGCTGAAAGCTAAGAATGAATAAACCCGCAATGATGGTCTTCGGAGAATCAAACTGAAAAGAATCTTGAATTGCTCCAGATGGGTGAAAAGAATTCTCACAATCAAAACAATTTTGAGAGGATGGCAGCAAGCTTGAACTATGCATCTCTCAGAGAGCGGATAAGATATGGAGGAAAAACTCTTCTTCGGTCTTCAAAATCCGCGAATGACGATGAGAAACACCATCAAGAATTGTTGAGACACTCCGGAATGATTAAAAGAGGAAAGGTTGAGCCAAAGATGAAAAGAATTTGAACGATCTTGGAGAGGGCAATTGACTGATGATAAAACATTCTTACGTCAAACTTCGAAAGAATTTATGAATAGCTCCGGTAAAATTAGAACAGTCAGGTAAGATCCTGGGAAAAGACCTGTGGGTTAGGGCCCACTCAAAAGATACACCGTTGAATGATTTAAAAGAGAGATTGCGCCGGTTCAATTAAATGGCTTGAAAAAGATAACATCCTCGAAAGAGCTTGAGCGAATTGAGAATGGAAACTTGAATCTTCTGAGATATCTTCCGCATTCCGGAAACAATTGAATAGCGAGAAGTGGATGATTAAGAGGTGCACCGGCATGAGAAATCATTTGAACCGAGGAAAAGGATATGATCGACAAAGCTTGAATTAAATCCACCGGATAAGAAAAGAGAACGAAGAATAATAAACTTGAAGCTCCGTTAGTATCTTCCTGAGAATCACCGGATAAGGACATTGACGGAAAAGAATGAAGAGGCTTCCCATCAATAAGAGGGATACTTGATTAAGATGTCTGAGTCCTTGAATAAAAGGGTGGGAGGGCGGGAAAAAACAAAGGCAACTTGGGGACAAATGAAACGAACAATATTGGGAAAAACCGAGAGGTGATCTCGCGGATGTTGAAATGATCGGAACCACTTGAAGAGAAACACGCCGGTTGAAAAGGATTGACATGACATTCTCGATTATCATGAAGGATTGGTATTCCCATAGGAGTATAAGAACACCACTTAGGAAGAAGCATGGAATCAACATTTGACTTTGAAGCAACTCAAATACCACAACTCAAAACAAAACAAAGGATTGGCTTGCAGAATAAGCCGGAACAAACATACGATAGAAATTTCATCCGTAGTTTTCGTGGTGGGGCCCACACGGGATCGATCGTACAGCACCATCATGTACAAGGCCGTGCACATGACATACAAAGCGTCCCCGAGTAAGCATAGCCAAGGACTCTTTAAGACACAATGAGACCACTGTAAAACCAACCGTGGATAGGCGGACCACTAGACGTTGAACCCCAATCTCATATCATGCATCTGTCGGAAAGATATCCTAGGAGCTATTTGAATTCCCACTTATTAACTCCTGAAACTTTCTGGTTATGCAATCAGGTGTTGGGGATACAGGGGGAGCATAATATCTCACCCAAACTAACAAATCCTACATCCAGCTGTATCCATCCTTCAACACATCACCAAGAAGCCTTCGGAAATCGTTTACCTCAACCTTCGAAAAGCATCCGTTATACGAGTTATGGCAATACTCCCGAACTCCCGTCCCAGTACTGGGTGGCGTCGAGGTTATCTCACCAACAACTACATAAAAGAGATTTTCGCTGTCGGCAAACTCAGGTATTCCAGAACTGCAACGATAAAATTGTGATGACAACAACTCGGAGCTCAACTCCCCGAGACACTGCCACAACCCCTAAATGTCAGGAGGCACCAAGAACAATGTTCTCGTCAGAAAACCATCGGAACGATTCCAAGATACCCGCGTGATCCTATAAAAAATTTCGTGAAATTTGAGGAGAGGAGAGTCAAAACTTCTACGTCAGGAGGCCTCACCAGAGCGACGAAGAGACTGAGGAGTAAACAGAATCCCACTCTCCGATATATATAATCCTAAGACTCAAAACATTTTGTTCTAGACTCAACAACGTGAGCGATTAGATCAAGCAGGGGGCTCCTAAGTCGGGGATGGCTCTGATACCAACTTGTAACACCCATGATGCGGCTATATCTCCCACGTGTCGGGGCACGACTTAGAGCCATAGGCGCATGGTAGGTTTGTCGCAAGCGGGGTAATCTTCACACAATCCCATGTACTAAATAAGAAGGGGATAAAGAGTTGGCTTACAATCGCCACTTCACACAAATACAAGTTAAACATACATCATCCAGAATACAATCAAGGTCCGACTAAGGAACCAAAATAAAGAAGACAACCCCAAATGCTAGATCCCCGATCGTCCCAACTGGGCTCCACTACTGATCAACATGAAACGAAACAGAACAACAAACACGATCTTCATCGAGCTCCCACTTGAGCTTGGTTGCGTCATCTGCACTAGTATCATCGGCACCTGCAACTGTTTGGAAGTATCTGTGAGCCACGAGGACTCATCAATATCACACCCGCGAGATCAAGACTATTTAAGCTTATGGGTAGGAAAGGGGCAGTGAGGTGGAGCTGCAGCAAGCACTAAGCATATATGGTGGCTAACATACGCAAATAAGAGCGAGAAGAGAAGCAACGCATGGTCGAGAAGCTAGAAGTGATCAAGAAGTGATCCTGAAACTACTTACGCGCAAACATAACTCCAAAACCGTGCTCACTTCCCGGACACCGCCGAAAGAGACCATCACGGCTACACAGGCAGTTGATGCATTTTAATTAAGTTAAGTGTCAATTTCTCTACAACCGGACATTAAAAAATTCCCATCTGCCCATAACCGCGGGCATGGCTTTCGAAAGTTCAAAACCCTCCAGGGGTGTCCCAACTTAGCCCATCACAAGCTCCCACGGTCAACGAAGGATATTCCTTCTCCCAGGAAGACCCGATCAGATTCGGAATCCTGGTTACAAGACATCTCGACAATGGTAAAACAAGACCAGCAAAGCCGCCCGATGTGCCAACAAATCCCGATAGGAGTCGCACGTATCTCGTTCTCAGGGCACACCGGATGAGACATCCTATGAGTAAAACCAAACCTCAAGTTGCCCCGAGGTGGCCCCGCAGTCTACTCGGTTCGGACCAACACTCAGAGGAGCACTGGCCCGGGGGGGGGGGGGTTAAAATAAAGATGACCCTCGGGCTCCGGAAACCCAAGGGGAAAAGGCTAGGTGAGGCAAATGTAAAACCAAGGTTGGGCTCGCTGGAGAATTTTTATTCAAATCGAACTGTTAAGGGGATCCCATAACACCCAACCACGTAAGGAATGCAAAATCAAGTAATATAATACCGGTATGACGGAAACTAGGGCGGCAAGAGTGGAACAAAACACCAGGCATAAGGCCGAGCCTTCCACCCTTTACCAAGTGTATAGGTGCATTAATTAAAATAAGAGATATTGTGATATCCCAACATATCCATGTTCCAACATGGAACAAACTTTAGCTTCACCTGCAACTAGCAATGCTATAAGAGGGGCTGAGCAAAGCGGTAACATAGCCAAACAACGGTTTGCTAGAAAAGGTGTGTTAGAGGCTTGACATGGCAATATGGGAGGCATGATATAGCAAGTGGCAGGTAACGCGGCATAGCAATAGAGCGAACAACTAGCAAGCAAAGATAGAAGAGATTTCGAGGGTATGGTCATCTTGCCTGAGATCCCGCAAGGAAGAAGAACGAGTCCATGAAGAAGACAAGCGGACGTAGTCGAACGGATCCTCACAACTCTGAAATGAAACCGATGCTAACGAGAGAAGCAACCCGGAAAGAAGCAAGCAACATAGTAAACAACCATCACATAAACATGGCATGATGCGCAACCAAGTATGATGCATGTCCGGTTCACATGAGGCATGGCATGGCGAAGTGCAACAAACAATACTACAAATTAAGTGGAGCTCAACATACAACGAGTCGCATATTGACGAACACCACATCAATTATTTAGTTCTCTCTCGTTTAGGTAATCAACAATATTAAATGTTGGTTAGCATGGCAAGAGGCGAAGCATAACAAAACTACCTATCTAGGCAAGTTTTAATGAGGCCGGAACAACAAGCAACAAGTCCGAAAAATCCCCATATGCATATTATGAATTTGGTGCTGTTCTGCCCTAAACACAATTTTAGAGTTATTAAACATGCAAAGCAAGTACACCATGTTTAACTAGGCATTTTTCTACCCCATTTACATATAAAGTTTATTAAATTTGGAGCTACAGTTATTTAGTTATGAAATATAACATTTTAACATGGCAATAGGAAAAATATAAGCAAACATCATTTTAAATTTTTTTAACAAGGATGAGAGTTGCAAATTATTAATCTACATGAAATTCTAAGAAAGTTTCATATATAATTTATTTTAATCCGATGTACGGTTCTGAAGTTATTATATGCATGAACATGGAGGGGTTTTCTGCAAAAACTACAGTTCTCTGATAATTAGCAAAATCATTTAGAAAAAATAGGCACTCGAGCCAAAACTGAACAGGAAGCCCATCAAGGAAACTCCGGGGGGGCTGCTCACCCTGGGCCTACGGGCCGGAGCAGAGGAGAGCTAGTCTGGGCCGCGACTTTGAGTGGGCGCGGTCAACGCGAGCGCTCTCCTCGCTTGCTCGATCTGGCAGCGGCGTGAGCAGAGGCGCGATACAGGGGAACTTGGCGGCGGGGACGGCTAGACCGGATCGGCCTGGTTGGCTTGGCGCAGGAGGTCCACACGGGCACTCGACAGGGTCAACGTGGGGATCGGTCAGCGGAGCTGGTTCCTAGATGAAGCAGACGAGGTTGGCGAGTGAGGCAGAGGTGCATTCAACGCACGCGCGGTGCAGGGGGACTTGGCGCAACTCCGGCGAGGGCGAGGGAAACCGGATCTGATCGAAGGGTCGCCGGACCTGGCGATACCAGGTGGCGGCGATCCCTGGGGTGATATGCTTGCTCCCTGCGGGGAAGAACAGAGAGAGGCAAGCATTTAAAAGAGAGAGATACATGAGAAGGAAACGGAGAGGAGAGGAAAGGAGCAGGGGCTCATCGGAGGGAACTTGGCGAGCAACGGGCAGCGGTTGGTGGGAACGGGGCCGTGACTTTGCGGTGATGGGTGTGGTTAACAGGGATGGAGGTTCTGGGATGGCACGGGGCGACCCAGTGGTGGACTTCCATGGCCGGCGGCGCCATGGTTGGAGGTGATGGCGCTGCTGTAACCTGAAGACATAAAGAGACAGAGAGAACTGAGAGAGGGAACGAGAGGAAGTAAGAGAGAGAAGGGAGGAAGGGCGCGGTCCTGCTGGAGGTGACGGCGAGGTTCGCCAGGGCAACGGGTTCGCGAGGTTGGAGAAGGCAGCTGCAGGATGGCTCGGGCTCCTCTGGTCGCTGGTGGTTGGGGACTCGAGTAGCGGAGAGGTGGCTGGCGATCGAGGGGAGGCATTGGTTGGTTGCGCGTGGAAACTGAGGAGGAGCGGGGGCGGCTGTGGTTGGTGGTTTCGGATCGGGAGGGGGATCCCAAGGAGAAAGAGACGTGGGCTGGCGGTGGCGCAAGGGACAAGCTGCCTAGAATTTAGGGTTTGACTAGAAATGGACAAAGGGGGGCTATATATAGCAATACAAATCAGTTTAGGGCGGTTAGGTCCCTCCGATCGTAATTGGAGGTCCGAGAAAAATAGGTTAGGAGACTCCAACGAGAAAACGATGATACTTTACAGATGTTTGGGGATGATCCGGACCCAACGGTGACAACAGTCTGGGTCGGGTTCGGGACAGCTTTCGGACGTGCGCGCGAGGAGAGCCGCGGGCTGACGAGAGAGGTTATGTTGGGCCTGGCGGTAGGTGGTGTCCTGTGTAGACGGACTAGGGAGGAAAAATATGGAAAACCCGGCAACAGTTTTCGGAGACCGAAAACGTACGACGAAAAGACCGACTATATTGCTACTATAGTTTAGCGGTTGGGCCATCAGACGAGCTCCGAATGCGATGAAACTTGGCAAGCGGCCTACTGACAACAAAACAACACCGCGTGCCAACTTTCATCCCATTCCGAGAACATTCCCCAGTCACTTATAAAATAATATTTTGGACATTGGGCGGGCGCGTGCAAGTGTGGACGGGCTCAGAATGGACGACAAAAAGAACTGAGGGACCCGGACGAATGCAAGTTTTGAACACATGATGATGCAATGCACATGATGACATGGCAAGATGCGACACGCAAGCAAATGACATGGCAACAACAGCGAATAACTGGAAGACACCTGGCGCGTCGGTCTCGGGACGTCACAACACTCCACCACTACAAGAGGATCTCGTCCCGAGATCTAGGATGGCACCTGAGAGAAACTGAAGAGTAAGAGGTAAAACAAAGTTGCTTCTTCGACAAACGAGTGAAACCAAAGAACCTTGTGAGGTAAAACCATTTGAGAAAAGAAAATAACGGAGATGATCGAAGTTGACAACTCTCTGTTAGAAAAGAGGAACGAGGAAGAACAAATTCGGACAGCACTCCGGTTGAAAAGAGATGCAAGACTTGATAAGATGAAAACAAATTGAGCAGAGGACACAACACTCCGGTTGAGAAGGGAGGTAAAACTTGACAAAATGGGAAGAACTTGAAAAGAGGGCATGACACACCGGTTAAATGGATAAGCACAAAGAGAACACAGTCCTCACAATTCGAGATGATGGGTGAATAGAGCAACATCACAATGCCTCCGGAAGAAATAATAGACGATAGATCAAAGGAATGACAGAATGGTGAAGAAAAATCCAACCTCTACCACAATAGAGCTTGAAAAGGCATCCTTAGGATAAGGGTCGAACGGAGTTGTTGGAAAACCAACAACGAAAAGAGTAAGCTAGATGTGGGCTTATGGACAACATCTCAAGACTGCGGTGAAATTCTGCCACTAACAGAAACGATAGATTGGATTGATATGAACAAGGATACGAGAAACTTATTTCACCGGGAGGGTAAATGAAGAACTTGGGTCATTTATAAGCACCATAAATAGCAACAATCCTTAGGGAAAGCTTTAGGTGAAATATAACCCAAGATAACTCCAATGAAGAGATTGATGGATTTGCAAGGATCTCATGAACAAATTGAAAATGAGGGGTTTAACATGTCATTTCGGCCGACTAGTGAATCATGAAACAAGAAGGGAGCCGTCAAAATGACATAACGCCGCCCCAAATGATAAGGTAGAACAAATGCACTTCGGAATGCAAAACGAAGAATAGTTGAGCTCCTTTGAAAAGAATCTCGATGAACACTTTGAGAAGGAATTAAATCTTTGATGAACCATCATGTAGAGCCTCCATGAAGAACTCCGGTAATAGAAGAATGATCAAACGAAAAAAAAGAGAAGTTAAAAAACACAAGGTGAAACCTTGCAATGATTAGAAGAAGCTTTGAAATGATATAATTGAGAGAACTTGGAACTCCGGGAAAGTATGTAGCACTTGAACCGAGAATTTAATCGTTGTGAACAAACTCCAGAAGAAGGGATTAACATATGGATGAAACAAGAATAAGAATTACATTATGCTTATCCTTCACCAATTAAATTGATGACAATGAACGGATTTGGCATACTACTTATTCTCGTAGACAGGATTAAGATAGATATTGCACAAACTTGGAAAGGTCTTCAACGAACCTCCAGTAAGATTTGGAACGAACGAATGAATTGATATGAGAACAACGGAAGAGGAATGTTGAACAAACCACCGTAAGAATTGAAAACGAATGAAGAAAGATAGCAAAACACCAAGAAGAATTAGAAAATGAACGAAGATACATGAGAGAGTTTAGATACAAGAGAAGGAAAAGATCATGAACTGATTAGGGAATTTTTGATCGATGCACCGGTAATATATGGAGAATGAGAGCTGAAAGTTGAGAATGAATAAACCCGCAATGATGGTCTTTGGAGAATCAAACTGAAAAGAATCTTGAATTGCTCCAGATGGGTGAAAAGAATTCTCACAATCAAAACAATTTTGAGAGGATGGCAGCAAGCTTGAACTACACATCTCTGAGAGAACGGATAAGATATGGAGGAAAAACTCTTCTTCGGTCTTCAAAATCCATGAATGACGACGAGAAACGCCATCAAGAATTGTTGAGACACTCCAGAATGATTAAAAGAGGAAAGGTTGAGCCAAAGATGAAAAGAATTTGAACGATCTTGGAGAGGGCAATTGACTGATGATAAAACATTCTTACGTCAAACTTCGAAAGAATTTGGGAATAGCTCCGGTAAAATTAGAACAGTCGGGTAAGATCCTAGGAAAAGACCTGTGGGTTAGGGCCCACTCAAAAGATACACCGTTGAACGATTTAAAAGAGAGATTGCGCCGGTTGAATTAAATGGCTTGAAAAAGATAACAACCTCGAAAGAGCTTGAGCAAATTGAGAATGGAAACTTGAATCTTTCGAGATATCTTCCGCATTCCGGAAACAATTGAATAGCGAGAAGTGGAAGATTAAGAGGTGCATCGGCATGAGAAAGCATTTGACCCGAGGAAAAGGATATGATCGACAAAGCTTGAATTAAATCCACCGGAGAAGGAAAGAGAACGAAGAATAATAAACTTGAAGCTCCGTTAGTATCTTCCTGAGAATCACCGGATAAGGACATTGATGGAAAAGAATGAAGAGGCTTCCCATCAATAAGATGGATACTTGATTAAGATGTCTAAGTCCTTGAAAAAAAGGGGGGGGGGGGGGGAAAAAAAAACAAAGGCAACTTGGGGACAGATGAAATGAACAATATTGGGAAAAACGGAGAGGTGATCTTGCGGATGTTGAAATGATCGGATCCACTTGAAGAGAAACACGCCGATTGAAAAGGATTGCCATAACATTCTAGATTATCATGAAGGATTGGTATTCCCATAGGAGTATAAGAACACCGCTTAGGAAGAAGCATGGAATCAACATTTGACTTTGAAGTAACCCGAATACCACAACTCAAAACAAAACAAAGGATTGGCTTGCAGAATAAGCCGGAACAAACATATGATAGAGATTTCGTCTGAAGTTTTCGTGGTGGGGCCCACACGGGCTCGATCATACAACACCATCACGTACAGGGCCGTGCACATGACATACGAAGCATCCCTGAGTCAGCATAGCCAAAGAGTCTTTAAGACACAACGAGACCACTGTAAAACTAACTGTGGATAGGCGGACCACCAGATGTCGAACCCCAATCTCATATCATGCATCTGTCGGAAAGATATCCTAGGAGCTACTTGAATTCCCACTTATAAACTCCCGAAACTTCCTGGTTATGCAATCAGGTGTTGGGGATACATGGGAAGCATAATATCTCACCCAAACTAACAAATCCTACATCCAGATGTATCCATCCTTCAACACATAACCAAGAAACCTTCGGAAATCGTTTACCTCAACCTTCAAAAAGCATCCATTATACGAGTTATGGCAATACTCCCGAACTCCCACCCCAGTACTGGGTGGCGTCGAGGTTATCTCACCAACAACTACATAAAAGAGATTTTCGATGTCGGCGAACTCAGGTATTCCAGAACTGCAACGATAAAATTGTGACGACAACACCTCGGAGCTCAACTCCCCGGGACACTGCCACAACCCCTAAATGTTAGGAGGCACCAAGAACAATGTTCTCATCACAAAACCATCGGAATGATTCCAAGATATCCGCGTGATCCTAATTTGTTTTTGTGAAATTTGAGGAGAGGAGAGTCAAAACTTCTATGTCAGGAGGCCTCACCAGAGCAACGAAGGGACTCAGGAGTAAAAACAATCCTACTCTCCGATATATATACTCCTAAGACTCAAAACATTTTGGTCTAGACTCAACAACGTGAGCGATTCGATCAAGCAGGGGGCTCCTAAGTCGGGGATGGCTCTGATACCAACTTGTAACACCCACGATGCAGCTATATCTCCCACGTGTCGGGGCACGATTTAGAGGCATAGCCACATGGTAGGTTTGTTGCAAGAGGGGTAATCTTCACACAATCCCATGTACTGAATAAGAAGGGGATAAAGAATTGGCTTACAATCGCCACTTCACACAAATACAAGTTAAACATACATCATCCAGAATACAATCAAGGTCTGACTACGGAACCAAAATAAAGAAGACAACCCCAAATGCTAGATCCCAGATCGTCCCAACTGGGCTCCACTACTGATCAATAGGAAACGAAACAAAACAACAAACATGATCTTCATCGAGCTCCCACTTGAGCTTGGTTGCGTCATCTACACTAGTATCATCGGCACCTGCAACTGTTTGGAAGTATCTGTGAGCCACGAGGACTCATCAATAAAACACCCGCGAGAGCAAGACTATTTAAGCTTATGGGTAGGAAAGGGGAAGTGAGGTGGAGCTGCAGCAAGCACTAAGCATATATGGTGGCTAACATACGCAAATAAGAGCGAGAAGAGAAGCAACGCATGGTCGAGAAGCTAGAAGTGATCAAGAAGTGATCCTGAAACTACTTACGTGCAAACATAACTCCAAAACCGTGCTCACTTCCCGGACACCGCCGAAAGAGACCATCACGGCTACACAGGCAGTTGATGCATTTTAATTAAGTTAAGTGTCAATTTCTCTACGACCGGACATTAACAAATTCCCATCTGCCCATAACTGTGGGCATGGCTTTCAAAAGTTCAAAACCCTGCAGGGGTGTCCCAACTTAGCCCATCACAAGCTCCCACGGTCAACGAAGGATATTCCTTCTCCCAGGCAGACCCGATCAGATTCGGAATCCTGGTTACAAGACATCTCGACAATGGTAAAACAAGACCAGCAAAGCCGCCCGATGTGCCGACAAATCTCGGTAGGAGTCGCACGTATCTCGTTCTCAGGGCACACCGGATGAGACATCCTACGAGTAAAACCAAACCTCAAGTTGCCCCGAGGTGGCCCCGCAGTCTACTCGGTTCGGACCAACACTCAGAGGAGCACTGGCCCGGGGGGTTAAAATAAAGATGACCCTCGGGCTCCGGAAACCCAAGGGGAAAATGCTAGTTGAGGCAAATGTAAAACCAAGGTTGGGCTCGCTGGAGAATTTTTATTCAAATCGAACTGTCAAGGGGATCCCATAACACCCAACCACGTAAGGAATGCAAAATCAAGTAACATAATACCGGTATGACGGAAACTAGGGCGGCAAGAGTGGAACAAAACACCAGGCATAAGGCCGAGCCTTCCACCCTTTACCAAGTGTATAGGTGCATTAATTAAAATAAGAGATATTGTGATATCCCAACATATCCATGTTCCAACATGGAACAAACTTTAGCTTCACCTACAACTAGCAATGCTATAAGAGGGGCTGAGCAAAACGGTTTGCTAGGAAAGGTGTGTTAGAGGCTTGACATGGCAATATGGGAGGCATGATATAGCAAGTGGTAGGTAACGCGGCATAGCAATAGAGCGAACAACTAGCAAGCAAAGATAGAAGAGATTTCGAGGGTATGGTCATCTTGCCTGAGATCCCGCAAGGAAGAAGAACGAGTCCATGAAGAAGACAAGCAGACGTAGTCGAACGGATCCTCACAACTCTGAAAAGAAACCGAAGCTAACGAGAGAAGCAACCCGGAAAGAAGCAAGCAACGTAGTAAACAACCATCACATAAACATGGCATGATGCGCAACCAAGTATGATGCATGTCCGCTTCACATGAGGCATGGCATGGCGAAGTGCAACAAACAATACTACAAATTAAGTGGACCTCAACATACAACGAGTTGCATATTGATGAAACACCACATCAATTATTTAGTTCTCTATCGTTTAGGTACTAAACTACCTATCTAGGCAAGTTTAAATGAGGTCGGAACAACAAGCAACAAGTCTAGAAAAATCCCCATATGCTTATTATGAATTTGGTGCTGTTCTGCCCTAAACACAATTTTAGAGTTATTAAACATACAAAGCAAGTACACCGTGTTAAACTCTGCATTTTTCTACCCCATTTATATATAAAGTTTATTAAATTTGGAGCTACGGTTATTTAGTTATGAAATAAAACATTTTAACATGGCAATAGGCAAAATATAAGCAAACATCATTTTAAACATTTTTAACAAGGATGAAAGTTGCAAATTATTAATCTACACAAAAATCTAAGCAAGTTTCATATATAATTTATTTTAATCCGATGCACGGCTCTGAAGTTATTATATGCATGAACATGGAGGGATTTTCTGCAAAATCTACAATGATAATTAGCAAAATCGTTCGGGAAAAAAAATAGGCACTCGGGCCGAAATTGAACAGGAATCCCAACAGGGAAACTCCGGGGGGGCTGCTCACCCTGGGCCTACGGGCCGGAGCAGAGGAGAGCTGGGCTGGGCCGCGGCTTTGAGTGGGCGCGGTCAACGCGAGCGCTCTCCTCGCTCGCTCGATCTGGCAGCGGCGCGAGCAGTGGCGCGATGCAGGGGAACTTGGCGGTGGGGATGGCTAGACTAGATCGGCCTGGTTGGCTTGGCGCAGGAGGTCCACACGGGCACTCGACAGGGTCAACACGGGGATCGGTCAGGGGAGCTGGTTCGTAGATGAAGCAGCTGAGGCTGGCGAGCGAGGCAGAGGTGCATTCAATGCACGCGCGATGCAGGGGGACTTGGCGCAACTCCGGCGAGGGCGAGGGCAACCGGATCTGATCGAAGGGTCGCTGGACCTGGCGATTTCCGGTGGCGGCGATCCCTGGGGTGCTATGCTTGTTCCCTGCTGGGAAGAACAGAGAGAGGCAAGCATTTAAAAGAGAGAGATACATGAGAAGGAAACGGAGAGGAGAGGAAAGGAGCAGGGGCTCATCGGAGGGAACTTGGCGAGCAACGGGCAGCGGACGGCGGGAACGGGGCTGCGTCTTTGCGATGATGGGCGCGGTCAACAGGGATGGAGGCTCTAGGACTGCATGGGGCGACCCGGTGGTGGACTTCCATGGCCGGTGGCGCCATGGTTGGAGGTGATGGCGCTGCTGTAACCTGAAGACATAAAGAGACAGAGAGAACTGGGAGAGGGAACGAGAGGAAGTAAGATAGAGAAGGGAGGAAGGGCGCGGTCCTGCTGGAGGTGGCGGCGAGGTTCGCTAGGGCAACGGTGTCGCGAGGTTGGAGGAGGCAGCTGCAGGATGGCTCGGGCTCCTCTGGTCGCTGGTGGTTGTGGACTCGAGCAGCGGAGAGGTAGCTGGGGATCGAGGGGAGGCACTGGTTGGTTGGGCGTGGAAACTGAGGAGGAGCGGGGGCGGCTGTGGTTGGTGGTTTTGGATCGAGAGGGGGATCCCAAGGAGAAAGAGACGTGGGCTGGCGGCGACGCAAGGGACAAGCTTCCTAGAATTTAGGGTTTGACTAGAAATGGACAAAGGGGGACTATATATAGCAATACAGATCAGTTTAGGGCGGTTAGGTCCCTCCGATCATAATTAGACGGTCCGAGAAAAATAGGTTAGGAGATTCCAACGAGAAAACGATGATACTTTACAGATGTTTGGGGATGATCCGGACCCAACGGTGACAACAGTCCGGGTCGGGTTCGGGACAGCTTTCGGACGCGCGCACGAGGAGAGCCGCGGGCTGACGAGAGAGGTTAGGTTGGGCCTGGCGGTAGGTGGTGTCCTGTGTAGATGGACTAGGAAGGAAAAAAAGGAAAACCCGGCAACATTTTTCTAAGACCGAAAACGTCCGACAAAAAGACCGACTATATTGCTGCTATAGTTTAACGGTTGGGCTATCAAACGAGCTCCGAATGCGATGAAAGTTGGCAAGCGGCCTACTGACAACAAGACAACACCGCGCGCCAACTTTCATCCCATTCCGAGAACATTTCCCGGTCACTTATAAAATAATATTTTGGACGTGCCGCAGACGCGTGCAAGTGTGGACGGGCTCAGAACGGACGACGGAAAGAACTGGGAGACCCGGACGAATGCAAGTTTTGAACACATGATGATGCAATGCACATGATGACATGGCAAGATGCGACATGCAAGCAAATGACATGGCAACAACAGCGAATAACTGGAAGACACCTGACGCGTCGGTCTCGGGGCGTCAGAACAGGTGGTGTCTGCCATTGTGAGAGTGAGTGAGAGAGAAAGAGAGAGCACAACAAGAACATATCCTCTGAGAGAGAGGAAGAAGGAGGGAGGTTATGTCCAGATTTGCTGCATCTCACTAGACAATGTTGAATCTGGTAATTAGAGGCTCAAACGTATTTGTATTGACACCAAACTTGATGAGCTCATTCCTTAATTTGAATACTTCAATCTGGTTAGCTGGTTTGAGTATTGGGTTAGTGGAGCATCTGATTTTGAGAGTGATTCTTTTAGTTCGAGTCTTGAGTTCCTTGTGTGTGAATTTTTATTTCTAATTTCATCTCTATGCTCTTTGGTGTCGCAGTTCAATGACATCATAAGCACAGTGTTTGGCTCCAGCCCAACGGTGACGCTCATGGCCGCGTCGCTTCTGGACGACACACTGGAGCCCATGGACAACGAGTACGACAGAGGGCTCTTATGGTTCACTCCATTTTTGCGCCGCCGTAAAGGGTACTCGAGCCATAGGAACAAGGAGTTCTACAACTACCCGATTTGGGTCCATGACTTGGTTCCAAACCAATTTCTCTGATTCTAGAGGGGGTACTGTTAATTATATGTGTTGTTGTGCAATGTAAATCCCCTTCCTTTCTTGTTAGCATTTTACCCCCTGTGGCCCGTAGCGATTAGTGTGGTCACATATTTCAGCTTAGTTGGATATGGTACAATGAGTCAAGGATGTTAGGACTTTCGCCGTTGTTATAGTTGGCCATTTGGGCCAACATGTTGGTTACATGGTAGACATAGAGTTTTATTGTCCGAGTGTATGTTGTCTGTCTCTAGGGAAAAATGAATGCAGAAGGATAGTGCCTCAATTATGAATTACCGAGGCAGTGATGTGCCGATGAAATTTTCAGTGCATGTGTTGGAACATGAAATCTTTGCAAGTAAACTGACCTGATTTTCTTTTGCATTTTGTCGGAAGATGCTCAAAAGCAAAGGCAGGGATGTTAGTTGGTAGGTGTATGTACTTTCAGCCCTAGTAATTGCATGGATTCACATGGTCTTCTTGCCATATCTTTTGGTCCATAGAGCAGAAGCACTTGAAGAGACTACTGATGACAGGAAAAAGATGCATTTGTTTTCATTCGTAGAGGTGAGACAAGAGCTCAATATTCCCAATGCCTCACACTCTCGCAATAGAAATGGGCCAAGGCCTGCATCTATTGTGAGAGTGTGAGGCATTGGGAATATGGAGTTGTTGTGTCACCAAGAACCTCTTTGTTGCAATGGTCGAGGCTACCGAAACTGCACAATTTGCTCTTGCATGCACCAGGGAAGTTGAATCTTGTCAACTGGAGTTCTTGTGCAGTGGGCTGGAACTTTTTTGTAACCTATAGTGCCTGCGTTATGGAGAATGTCTTGTTACACCCTTATGACACCCTCCTAGACCTAGTCTCAGTGTTGTGCATACTCCAATACATATTTGCAGTGTTGTGATGGAAGTATATCATCATGTTTGAGCATGAGTTTCTATAATTAAGGCATTGCATGAGACCACATAGCGCATCCCGGGTGTAGTGCTATGATATTTTCTGGTCTATAAAAGAGTGGGGGGCCCCTTTGGGTTACACCATCATTTCTATCATATAGCTAGAGAGATGAACATTCTGTTAGATTTCTAGCTTTCTTAGTCTCTTTGGGGGAGAGAAAGCAAGCTTACAGTGCTTTGGATGTCAAAAATAAAACAAATTTTAATTGTTTGTTGCCCCTTATAAACTAGAGTGCTTGAGTCGGTTGTGGAACTACTGGATCGTTTATGTGACTACCCCCAACTTGGGAGGTTGGGGAAATTAGACATGACTCTAAATATAGTGTCATCAATCAACTACTTGTGGAGGAGGCATGATTCACACTTTTTTCCGTTCTTCCCGTAACTTTCGATAGTGGATTCAGTTGGGCATAATTTATTTAGTACTTGTACACGATTTACATATGTGCTACCAGATAATCCTGATGATAACCACCACTTACCATCGTAATAGATATTTGAATCGTGTGCAATTGTCTGGAGAGTCGATGAGCTACCAGTCATCTTGGCAGCAGTGGAGGCTCAAGCTTTGGCTTTGCCAGTGGGGAGGAGTATGGAACATATTTGCCATTCCACTGCACGTAGACGCAGACGACCACATGCATCGGGATTGAGCCCCGCTTCCGCCACGACGAGATTGCTGGTGTTGGCAGGAGGTCCTATTCCCCGATCCGTGCGGTGGAAAGCGAGCCAACACGTACCCCTCACTCCCCCGCTCTTTTGAGTCGGCCCACGTGCGGGGCGGGGCTTCACAGTTTTTTGTCTTTTCTTTTTGTTTTTTACATTTAGTATTTACCTTTTTATTTTTTTGTCTTTAGTTCTTTTGCTTCTTTAAAGAATGTTTGAGATTTCAAAACAGTTCTGAATTTTAAAAAATATTCACTAATTTTATCAGAATATCCACAATTTTTTGAAAATGTTCCTAGATTCCAAAATGTCTTCTGAATTTTTAAAATATACCCATATTTTATAATGTAGATGAATTTTATAAAATATATATTTTAAATGTTTTAAATTTAAAAAATTGAAAAAATGTTACAGTAACAAACTTGAGAGATGTTCTTGAATTCAAAAAAATGTTCCAAATTTCTAAAAATGTTTGCGCAAATTCAAGAAATGCTTACGAATTTCAAAAAATGCCGCCCATGCAAAATGTATTCTCAAAAAATGTTCACAATTTTCAAAAAATGTTCACGAATTCAAAAAGTGTACGTAAATTTCAAAAATGGTTCCCAATTTTTTTAAAATGCCCTACAAATTAAAATTGGAAAATAATAAAAATGAAACCTAAAGAAAAATATATTAAAAGATAAAAACCGACTTAGGGAATGTTCAAGAACCTACCCCGAACCGGTGCAAGAAAGGCACGTGAAATTCCCGAATATGGGCCAACCCATATCTGTTCGAGCAGTGATGGTGTGGGAGGGGGGTTGGTGCCCATTGCCTACCATCTGGGGAGGTCCATTTAGTATCCCAAAACTGCTTAGCAACGGTCGGACAAGTGGGTAATGTTGGGGTGAACCAAAAAAGTTTGGGTAGAGCCGGATCTAAGTGTTGGCTAGGTAAACGCCTCGTGGTAAGAGGGGTGGTTATGAACCCCGTGGACCACCCCCATGGGGGCGGTGAAGGGAAAGCTCCCATTGGTAGAAAAAAACCAGAACCCCTTGGGGTTATCCTGCACTTGGAAGCAGAACTAGGAAAACGAAAAAATATAGCGATAGTTTTATTCTTCATCGCCATAAGTAAATACGTCATATGCACTTATGATTGGAACTCTAGCAAGCATCCGCAACTACAAAAGATCATTAAGGTAAAACCCAACCATATCATTAAGTATCAAGTCCTCTTTATTCCATACGCGACAACCCCCTTACTCGGGCGTAAGCTTCTGTCACTCTAGCCACCCACCATAAGAGAATCATGAACGTATTGCAACACCTTACAGCGGGGATCCCTCATGTTTGCGCAACACGGAGGGAGCCATAGGACTTCACCAAAATAAAATATACAACTCAAACCAATCATGATCATCAATCAACCCATAGGACAAAACGGATCTACTCAAACATCATAGGATAACCACATATCATTGGATAATAATATATAGTGTTGAGCATCATGTTTAAGTAGAGATTATAGCGGGGAGAAGAGGTGTTACACTACTGCATAGAGGGGTAGAAATTTGGTGTTGACAGTAGCAAGGTTGTTGGTGAAGATCGTTGTCACGATCTTAGCCCTGGCGGCACTCCGGCGCCACCGGGAGAGAGGGGGAGATAGCCTCCCTCCTTCTTATTCCTTAGCCTCCTCCCACTAGATGGGAGGAGGGTTTCCCCTTTGGTCCATGGCCTCCATGGTGGCGGAGGGGTGATAGCCCCTGCGAGATTGGATCTCTCTCTCTATTTCTCTCTCTCTCTCTCTCTGTTATCTTCTGTTTCACGTTTTTGTTTTCTGGCCGAAAACCGATTCTTATATTACCGGAGATCCGTAACTCCGATTGCATTGAAATTTTAACACGAGTTTTTCCTGGATATAAGCTTCCTTGCGCCTGAAGTAGAGCCCCAACTGACTTACAGGGTTCCCACAAGGCACCACCGCAAGCCGGGGGGTGCTGGCGCGCCCAGGTGTCTTGTGGAGGCTGTGGGCCTCCGTTTGCGTTGATTCCACCTCCCAAAAATCACGTATATTCCAAAATAATTCTCCATAAAAAATTTGTCACATTTGGACTTCGTTTGATATGGATATTCCGTGAAACAGAAAACATGCAACAAACAGGAACTGACACTGGGCACTGGATCAATATGTTGGTGCAAAAAAATAATATAAATGTTGCCAAAAGTATGTAAAAGTTGTATAATATTGGCATGGAACAATCAAAAATTATAGATACGATGGAGACGTATCAGGAGGCCGGGTCCGACTCACCTGAGGCAGCTACGCTCGAAGGGGTTGTGGGGGAGTCGCGACCGTCATTGCAGGAGGGGGCAGCCTCCTAGCAGTGGTGGGTCGCGACGGGGGCCGGTGCCATGCCGGGTGCGCATCAAGAGGCTCTATCAAAGTTGTGGCTGAAGGTGGTACCTGGTGAAAAGGAAATACCCTCTCGTCAACGTACATGTTCTAGGAAGTGTACACACGGTGGGAGACATGGTCATAACACCGGTAGCCTTTGGTGTTGGAACGGTAACCAAGGAAGATGCAAGGAAGGGATCGTGGTGCGAGTTTGTGTGGGGTGGTAGACGCGATGCTAGGATAAAAAAGACACCCAAATGTGCAAAGACCATCATACAACGGAGGAGAACAAAAGAGAAGTTCGTGAGGGGCATAGTTCCAACGAGGACGACAAGGTCTAATGCTAAGAAGAAGAGTGATGGTGGAGAGAGCATCGGGCCAGAACTGGGGAGGTACATTAGAATGAAAGAGCAATGTACAGACGCAGTTATTAAGAGTGCGTAAGATGCGCTTAGCACGGCCATTATCACTACAAAAAAAGACACATCCGTGACATTTTGGGCCAAACAAATTTTTTTTCTGTCATACATATGACACTTCTATGACGATAATTGTGACAAAACTTGGTATCATCATAGATGTGGTGGGCTCCTACTTCTATGACAAAAAATCATGACAGAAAATGGGCTTTTCGTCCTGGGCGGGCCGGAGACGCAGCTGCATGACATTCTTTGGGCCGTCCATGATGGAAAAAATTGTGGTAGAAGCGAGGGGGAGGAAAATTTCGGGGAGTTCCCGGTTACGGTGGGAGGTCGGGGGCCAAGCGATGCGTGTTTCTCTCGTACACATACGCGCGTGTGTGCGAGGCGTTGGATCTAACTAAACCCGAGCGAGGCGTTGGGCTCTAACTGAACCCGAGCGATTGCATTGCAGGCTACGCGTTACTGAACCCGAGTGATCGATTGATGGCTGTTAACTGAACCCGATCGAGCGATTCCTTCACTACTGCTGCTAACTGAAGCTGATCGATTGGATGAATAGTGAGCATTGCGGGGGGGTGGATGAACAGTGAGCGGTGGCGTTGCCTCTGGATGAATAGGACCCCGTGGTGTGGAGGGCTGGTGAACAGTAGACGGTGGAGGGGTGCCCGTGGAGGGGTGGTTGAACAGGACCCCGTGGTGTGACTGGATGAACAGTAGACGGTGGAGGGGTGGTTGAATAGTAGTCGGTGGAGTAGCGCACGGTGGAGGCTGGATGAACAGGAGCCCGTGGAGGCTGGAGGAGGTCGACGGTGAAGATGAACAGTATCCCGTGGAGTCCCGTTTTGCGGTACGCCACACCCCTCCCGATGAACAGGACCCCCGTTTCGACCGTAGGAGGTCCATTTCGTCCGTTTTGCGGTACGCCACACCCCTCCCGATCAACAGGACCCCCGTTTCGACCATAGGAGGTCCGTTTCCTCCGTTTTGCGGTACACCACACCCCTCCCGATCAACAGGACCCCTGTTTTGACCGTAGGAGGTCCATTTCCTCCGTTCTGCGGTACGCCAGGCCTCGTTTCCATCGCCTGTTCCGTCCAAGCCCTCCCGATGAACATGACCACGCATTCCGTTCCGACCCAGCCGGTTGGCTCCCACGCGTTCCGTTGCCTCCCGATGAACACAACGCATTTCGTTTCCTCCCCATGAACACGACGCATTCCGTTGCCTCCCCATGAACACGACGACGACGTTGTTTCTCTGTTACGACCCAGCCATGTACACAAGCCCTCGCCGTACATATGCACGAGTAGGCGTTCGGGACCACGCCGTATGTACACATACGTGGCCGTATTTTCTTTCTTGCACCCTGGCCGCTGTACGTATGTGTATATGCTATGTGCGTGCCTCTACTACGACATGTGCGCGCCTCTACATCCACCAGTATATATGTACGTACACGTTCGCGACGAGAATGACAACGCTACGTACGCTTCGACCAGGTGGGTCCCGACTGCCAGGCACTTCCTTGCGTGCGAAGATGTAGCTGGTGGGCCCCAGCAGTCAGGGGGAAACATTTTTTTCGCGAAATACAGTGGCCCGTCCGATGGGTCCCAGCTGTCAGGTGGAGGAATCATTATTTTCCGCATAATAAGGAGGCACTTCCTTGCTGCGGCCATGGACCCAGCTGTCAGCCTCTCCACGTACAGTCCACGTCCGATGGAAGTCGTTCCTTGACCACATTGACCATGCCGCAACGAGAGCACCAGGGCGGTGGACGACTGCGAGGCCTAGGAAGAGGGCGACGCAGAGCCGGGGAAGACGCAAAAGTGGAAGCCTGCGCGGAGAGGAGTACAAGGGTTCAGTGGTTCGGCTGCGGTGTGAGGCTGCCGTCGCCGCAGGGCCTGGCCAGTAGTGGGAATAGTAGGGGGCGATGAGGCCTCCACGGCAGCACATCCAGCCACGGGAGGCAGGAGCATGCGGCATGACCGGCGCTGCTTTGGGCGGCTGGAGCAAGAAGACTAGAGGTTGAAGAAGCACTACAACTGTTGGATGGACATCGTACGGTCACTGGAGCTAGAATCGTTTATATTTACTAAGTTGACAAAGCCCTCCGTCCCCGTCAACTTAGTAGGCCCACAAGTCAGCCTCCCACCAAGGTGGGTCCTAGCTAGCAGGGGGGTATTCATTTTTTTGTGCGTAATAAGGAGGCACTTCCGGTGGGTCCGAGCTGACAGCAGGGGGAACATTTTCTTTGCGAAATACGGTGGCCCGTCGGGTGGGTCCCAGCAGTCAGGGGCAAACTTTTTTTGCGAAATACTGGTGGGCGTTCGGTGGGTCCCTGCTGTCAGGTGGAGGAATAATTATTTTCCGCGTAATAAGGAGGCACTTCCTTGCGGCTGCCGTGGACCCAACTGTCAGCCTCTCCACGTACAGTATTCTTCTGATGGAATTCGGTCGTTGACCACATTGACCACGCCGCGCCGAGAGCACCACGGTGGTGGATGACGGCGAGGCCTAGGAAGGGGACGACGCGGAGCCGGGGAAGACACGGCAGTGGATGCCCACACGGAGAGTATGATGGTTCACTGGTTAGGCTGCGCTGTCGTCGCCGCAGAATAACATGGGGTGTGGGTGAGTGGAGTGGAGGGATGGCCTAGCCAGCGGTAGGAGTAGTATGGGGGCGGTAAGGCCTCCGCGGCAGCACAGCCGGCCACGGGAGGCAGGAGCAGGCGGCACAACCGGCGCTGCTTTGGGCGGCTGGAGCAAGAAGACCAGAGGTTGAAGAAGCACTATGGCCATTGGATGGACATCGTACGGTCAGTCTAACAAGAATCATGCATATTGAGTAAGTTGACAAAGCCCTTCGTTCCCGTCAACTTAGTAGGCCCACTCTACTGGGTCCCAGCTAGCAGGGGGAGTATTCATTTTTTTTGTGCATAATAAGGAGGCACTTCCTTGCGTGCGAAGATATAGCTGGTGGGTCCGAGCTGTCAGCGGCGGTAACGTTTTTCTCGCGAAATACAGAGGCCCTTTCAGTGGGTCCCAAATGTCAGGTGGAGGAATCATTATTTGGTGCGTAATAAGGAGGCATTTCCTTGCGTGCGGCCGTGGACCCAGCTGTCAGCCTCTCCACGTACAGTCCACTTCAGATGCATGTCGGTCGTTGACCACGTTGACCACGCCACGTCGAGAGCTCCAGGGCGGTGGACGACGGCGAGGCCTAGGAAGGGAACGATATGGAGGCAGGGAAGACTCGGCAGTTGTTTTTGTTTGCCATGCGGAGGGGAGTACGACTGTACGAGGGTTTACTGGTTCGTCTGCCGTTACCGGAGAATAACAGCAGGTGTGGGTGAGTAGAGGGATGGCTAGGCCAGCGATGGGAGTATGGTGGGGCGGTGAGGCCTGCACGGCAGCACAGCCGGCCACGGGGAGGAGGGAACAGGCAGTCCCGCCGACGCTTGTTTGAGCGGCTGGAACAGGAAGAGCAGAGATTGAAGAAGCATGACGGCCGTTGGATGGACATCAAACAGTATACATGCCATCTGTGGAAAGCCTCAAATCTATGGAAAACAGCATACAACCCGTCTGCCATTATTTCAAATAATTTACAGCCCATTTGCTAATTCTTACGGGTTCTTTTGGAGCCCATATTCCTTTTGTTAGCATTACAACCCATATTGTGGCCACGGTTAAAAAATTATATGAAATTTTGCATATGTCGGTGCGGTCTGAACTGTTTTTAATCCAGATATTTCGAGTCACATTCAGACTGATTTTAAAAATAAATGCATATCAATATAAAATCCAATAAATTGTCCATGCATAAAAATCAATGCAATTTAAAATCTTGAAATGAAAAAAAAGATATTTGAAACTAATCGCCGGTTTGATGTGTTTTAAAAATGTACAACCCATTTCTCATTACTGATAGGCCATTTTCTCGGCCAGCCGAATGAAGCTCTCCTCGTCTTGAAAGATTTGCAGTCCAACAAGCCTGATAAAGCGACTTACTTGACAAATCACAAAAAAAACTGGGCTAGCCATTTTCAGAAAGAAAGAAAAACTACTGGGCTGGTCTGTGGTAAACATAAAAGAAAAGGCTGTCTAGACAGGCCAGAGTGTCCCGCACAGCCCAGTTGACACCCTGCTTCCGTCTCAAAAACAAATTAGATAAATGCCACTCCAATTATGGCAATTCATAAAAATGCCACTGCAATTTCCAAACTTTGAAAAATGCCACTGCAATTTTTGCAAACTTTGAAAAATGCCACTGCAGTTTGCAAACTTTGAAAAACACCACTCCAGACTTCGGAAAATGCCACTAGAAATGGCATGGAATGGCATTTTTCAAAGTTTGGAAATTGCAGTGGCATTTCTCAGATACACCAGATTTGGAGTGGCATTTATCAAATTAACCCAAAACAAAAATAACTGGGCGAGCTGCTGGGTCCCTGGTGTCAGCCGCTCATTGTGCAATTCTCTCGTTTATTGACTACGTTGACAATGGCATGGGACCCAGATGTCAGAAATCCACTAGGAGGAGCCATTTTTTATTGGCTTGAAATAAGGAGGCACTTGCTTGCGTACTGCCATGACCTTGGCGGGTCCGTGCTGTCATCCTCTCCACATACAATCATCTCCTGATTGTGTGCGCGTCAACTTGCTAGGCCCACAAGTCAGCCTCTAAACCCGTGGAGGACAAATACAACCCATTTAAAAAAATAACAGCCCATTCCATACGTTCAAACGGAAAGTTCAACATTCAGAGCAAAGTAACAGGTCTGATCCACATATAGAGTACTGAACTTTCACGTTGACACCATCATAGCCAAGTTAACTATCTACTCCCACTAATACTCTAGTAGCGTACAAGTACTAACTTACTCTTAGCTAACTAGATGATGCCGGCCGCCATCTGTGGTACACGCTAAACGCCGGCACCGGCGTCGTGCGCCTCGCCTCGGACTTGCAAGAGGTGCGATAGGGCGCGTTGCTCGCGTGCGATGGCCCTTTCCATGCCGGCGTGGTCCACCCAAGCTTCGGCTTCCAAGCGGGAAACCCACTTGACCAGCTGGTAGTAAAAATCAGCGTCGCGAACGCGTGCATGCCCGACAGCCTCAAGGGCTATTTGCCGGGCGCCGGCTTCCACGTAGTCAGCCCAGTTGTGGGCGCTCTGCTCGCGACTCAGAGCGTCGGTGCGCTGCTGCTCCATGTCCCGCTGGCGGCACAAATCAGCGATACGCTGCTCCTCCGCCAGGTGGTCGCGCTCCAACAACTCCTGCTCCTCCGCCATGTGGTCACGCTCCAATAACTCCTCGATCTCCGCATTGCCATCTAAAGACAGATAGAATGCCTCCTCCCTCCGTCTGCCTTCCGGTGAAAACCCGAACACTAGTTCCGGCGGTGACCGCCTCCGGCGTCGCCTACCGCGGACGGGCGGGGGCATGGCGGACGTGGCGAGCAACGTCGGGCCGGTGGGGGCTTATGAGGATATGGCGAGTTGGGTCACGGTGGCACCGGAGAAGGCCGGGAAACAGTACTTATAGGTGGAAGGTAGCGCGACGGTTATCGGAATTCAATGCATAATGGCTTAGCGTGCTAGCTTGCCATGGAAAACTAGAGAAACTGAAATTATGACTCTGCCGTCCCGTCCCGTCTGGGTCACACGCCGGCATGGCGGTCAAACGAGTGCACTCAAATCATCTCCCTCCTTGTCAATAATGATTCCACGGATTTAAAAAGCCCACAACAATTAAAGCGTATCTTTTTTTGCATTAGTTAGCTGCCTTAATTATGGCCGGCTGCATGCAGGCACTCAGAATCGCTCGCAGGTAGTACGCAAAGCAGCATGCAACGAGTCGCAGCCGAGGGCACGCATGCAGCCACTTAAATCACTGGAATTACTTAGGCCTAAACTTATACATGCCGATAATTATTGCCATGCCTTGGTATTGCTGCTTTGCTCACGGGACTAATAAACCCGACGGAGGGAGTACCTTGGTTGGTGAGAGGTTTGAATTAAGCCCTGCAAACCGGAAAGGAGGTGCTAGTACGTGCATGATCTGCTATTTATTCGTGTAGGATCGAGTAGGTCGTTTCTTGAATTGAGCCCTGCAAACCGGAAAGGAGGTAGTACGTGCGTGATCCGCTATTTATCCGTGTAGGATCGATAGTGTAGCTTGTCAGTTTCTTCAGAGGTAGGCATTTTTATTCAAAAAACTACCACTTCGCATCTTGCGTCGCAAATAAAACTGTCAGGAGCGCATTTGTAGGCTAGCTAGTGCTCGATCAGTAACTTGTAAACACTGAGCGAACAGAAATAAGTAACTGTTAATGCATCTCAATGATTCATAGATCATATACAAATATGTAGCTCCAAAAGCAAAGATCAGCCACTTCGGATCTTGCGTCACAACTAAAACTAACTAGTACGATTCCCATACATAAGATCAACATGTTAATGCATCTCAAAGATTCACAGATTATATACAAATATGTAGCTCCAAAAGCAAAGATCTAGAAAAAACATCTGTTCTTCCTACTAACATGGATGCTTCTCTTGGCCAACATTCAATACAGACTGAAAGACAAATTTGTTTGTGAAGTCTACAATTCCTCTTACAAACGTAAGTGGTTTCACCAACAGCTGGAACCATGAGAATGAACCACACATGATGGAGGAACATCCACTGCAATATGATTTGGTCTTCTCTCGATCACACTGCGAGACTATTCTCGATCACAAACTTTAACTTAGGCAAACTGATGCCCATTGTATAATCAGACCAAAGCAATGAAGCACCTAGTGTTGGCCAATAAATAGTACATTACTACTTTTCTGCAGTCCATGAAGTGACTATCCAATCTTTCTGTGTCTATTTTCAAATGGCACTGCATGCAGTGACTATACTATTCTCTTGTGCAGTTCAACCAAAATTGCGGACACTTTGTTTGTTTGCCAAATAGCAACGGGCAGACATCTCTGGCTGCACAAATATCAAGCATCTAGTAAACATATACCACACCTTGTATTTTCGGTTTAAACATGTCTCTTCCACTTAGCATCTGCCATGTTCTGCACTGGACAATCTGATACAGTTTTTTTGCCCTGGACAATTTCATACTGAATTGATTTGCTAGTTCAGAGCATAAATATAGCTCCTATTCTTCATTAGACCAAGGATATCCATGTTCGGAGTGATGGAAGAGGTGAAATCGATACAACCGAAATTGAGCATCCAATCATTGAATCTTGTCCTACACCTCCAATGTAGGTCCACCCTGCCAATAAATTCACATGCAAACCACTAGTATTACTATCTAATGACAGTACAAAAAGAGTAGCAAACCATGTACCTTCATAATGAACAGCTCATAGTGCCACCAATTGCATATAAAGGTTTGGAAAAAAACATGCTCTTAATGTTGAACCAGTTGGACTTTTTGTGCAGTTCCACTAAAATTGAGTATCCCTGTTTGCATAGATATTGAAAGTGTGATTACTCTAAAAGTGGCACTAGTTGAAGCATAGACTCACAAATATGAGCATTCCAATTTCTTAATGGGAAAGGGTAGCAAGACTGTTTCTATCCACCTGTTTGAAGGAATAAATAAAGCAACAGCGGCTGATGTCAGGAAGGCATACATAGTTTTTTTGAAAAACTGAGCCATTCCTGACCTTTCCTCTTCATTTAAGAAAATTTTGTGTAGTTCTACTAAAATAAAATGCCATCACCGCCTTGACAATTCAGTGACACTGTACAAAAGGAAATGACTTAACATTACATCATGATGTCAGGTATGTAGTCGACAGGCATTAGAGACAAACATACAGACCTCCTCCAATAACATAATGAACATTAATTTTAACAAAGGTGTGACTAGCTTTACCAAGATAATTTGAGTGAACTCCACACCCTTTGTTCCTTAATATAAGACGTTTTCATGGTTCAATTTAAAGTATCGAAACGTCTAGTATTTAGAAAAACAGGTAGTAGTTTTCTTGAGCACATATCTGGGAAAGCTTGCCACACTTTATTTATGTCCATACGCTAATGCAACACCGTTCGAATACTACAAATATACACTAATCCAGTGGCTAGTGCAACAGTAGAGTAGTTAGTTTATTACAGGGTACAGTACAATGGTTTTACTGAACAGATTTCAATAAACTCTAGCACTGGAAGGTTTCTATAAGAATTAACAATACAAAATGTAAAGGTAATAAGTTTCAGCATTGGTATACTAGTTGTGCATGAGCATTAAACCAAATACAAAAGTCTGAAGGTAACTAGCATTATTAACTAATGACAGTATAAAAAAATTGCAAACCATGTACCTCCAAGGTAAATATCATTTCGAACTCGGGGGTACCTTAAAAATTGCTATCCCAATCTTGATAATCGATCAAACATAAAAACTTGACCGAATGAATCAAGCGAACAGCCGGAGGAGGAGGTGCCCATTGTTGACCTTTCCTCTTGTCTTCATAATTGTCTGTGCAGTTTAACCAAAATAAAATGACATCAGCGCCTTGGCATTTTGGTGACACTGTACAAAAAAATTAACTTATCTCATGAAAGTGAGGTATGTAATATATAAGCATTAAAAGTGCAAAAATCTGAAGGTAGTAACAAGTTTCATCGTTGGTATACTGGCTGTGCAACAACATTAGAATGCCTTAGCTGAAAAATCTTTAATACATCCACAATCAACAGCTAACCCTGAAATAATCCAGTGACATTAAATGGCATTGCTTAAATTTATCAGTGGCATTAGACTGAGAGTGGCATTAGTTAAATGTGGCATCACATTAGAAGTAGCATTGCTTGACTTGACTACTGGCGTTATACTAACAGCAAAAAAAGTGGCAATAAGAGCATGGGAGGCCCATTCGGACAGTGGGTGCACCAGTATGATGTACCTCCACGGACGCAGAGTGGTGAGGGAGGTATGGTTGCCCAGAGCAACAAATATCTAGGCAACATATGTGTATTACGTCCCGTTTTTGTTCTCTTTAGCCACCTTTTTCCTATGCGAGGAAAACAAACTGATCGACCTGGTCATTTTCTATTGCATTGTCATGCCTTTCTACCCTTCTTCAACCAAGAGACACGAGACTCGTCCCTTAGCTACTGATTTTCCCCTTTTCAACCTAGATGCGGGTTCGATGCCTACTCTCTTGGACAGTGCAGTCTCCCTTCCTTTCCTTATTCAACCCAGACATGGATTAGTCTGCATGAAGTAGGGTTTCCTTTAATAGTGCAAATTATGGTTTTCGTCTGCGTGGCCAGTAGAGCAGAGGATAGCAAATTGGGAAGATGGTGGAGTGGAAAAAGATCCACATGCAATGACGTGGCAGATGGGGCAATAGAACAAGGTTATGGTTCGAAAAGAGGTAGCATACCTGAGGGTCGGCGGGAAGTGGCTTCGCTCGAGGTCGTCGTCCTCTGCACACACTACGGCAGCGAGCTTGGGGACGGAGGCCATCCCGCGCGGGCGCTAGGTCTGAGGGGACGGCCTTGTCGTCAGTGCGTGACCTCGCTCGCCGACGACGAGTGCTTCAATGCTGCACGTCCTTTTCTTCCCCGGCGGATCTGTGACCACCGGTGAGGAGGGTGAGAGGGGCCGTCTCTTTTAGATCTAGAGAGAGGGTGGTAGTGTGAGAAGCAAGTGGGCAGACCTTAGCAAGAAAGCGCTGAAGCTCCAGCCTATATATCTTTTTATACTACTAGTACTGGAGGTGGAGTAGTGGTAGAGTAGTTTATATTTTCTCTGCATACAGTACCAGTTAGTCGTGCTTCAAAACTGATTGGCACGCCATTAAAAAAATAAAGGTCGATAACTAATGCGGCACCTTGGGCCAACGCGGCCAGATCGCATTTTGCACGAGAAATTACACACCATGTTTCGTTGACATGTGGTCCCGTTCCAACATATCAGTGAGACGACGGCAAGTAGTAGGAGTATTTTCGAACAGACGTGTAGGCCGGGGCGCCTCTTCGTGAACCGTGGCAAACTCGCAACCATCCACTGACTCTTCGCCTTTCCCTCTCGATTTGGAACTACTGTTGCACACTCTTCCTCTCCCTCCTCCATTTTCCTTCAACCCTTCACCCTTTCTTCGGCCATTGTTCGATCATCTTCTCCATGGAGGGAACAGGCTAGAAACGACCCCGTTATTCTTGCCCCGATCTGAAAGATGACGTGGTGGAGGAACTCATTGATCGGTGCGACATCATCACCTCGGCTAGCATGGCAGGTTCGTTCAAGCCCATTCTCGACTCAACTAATAACATCATTACAAGGAACCCAAGAGTCAAGGAGCTGTTTGATCTCTCCTATCTTCTTCGCCGTGACCCTGATGGCTGGCACCGGCATGACGGAGGCCTCGCCCTGTGCAAGTTGATGCCGCTTGATAATGATACGTATGATGTTAAGATGCCATCGCTTGAGGGCAAGGCTTGGGGGGCGCAAATGGAGATTGGGTTGTTTACATTGGGTCCAACTGCGAGTGGGAACTTGTGAATGTGTACACTTGTGACCGAGTTCCACTTCCAAAAATCTTAGCAGACTGCCCAGAGGTTGAGCACACCGGTATTGTACGCACGTTCAAATATGATCATGGTAACTGTCTTCTACGGAAGATAGCAATTTGTCGAGTTCCCAACCGCTCTTGGAATTACAACAACTATGAAGTTGTTGCTATCTTCAACAAGCTTGTTGCCGTCCTTGGTGGTTTGACTCGATGGATATTGCTCAAAAATCAGTTTCTGTACACGGATGAGTACTGTGATGCAATTCAATACGAGGGTCTTGTGTTTGCTGCCACCACTGGTGGCACTATTTTTGCATGGGATCCTCGTAGTTTCGGTACGTTTGTCTTCCACCATAATTATAATTGTTTCATCCACATGCATGCGGGTTAGCAAGTTTCCCTTTACTAATTAACCTTCTTCTTGTGTTTCCAAGGTCCAGTGAACATCCCACCACCTATACTTGAAAAATTTTATAACCAAGGGGAGATGACGATGGTGATGATCACGAGCATGAGAACGAGCAGCGCCCATATACTCTGTGGCACCTGGCAACTAATTCCAATGGATCACCTCTTCTTGTGTGTATACAGCCCACTGATGATGTTACTGCTAAGGAAGCAGGTGTAGTCTCCCATGGTCGCACTCTCCGGACCTATTCCAACACCCGTTGCATGGTATTCGGGATGGATACTAGTGTGCTAGCGCCAATTCCTTCTCCCTGGTACAGAATTGATAGTCTTGGAGAAAACTCGCTCTTCCTTGGACAAAACTATCCGATGATGGTGAAAGGCGATCCAACTGCTATTGACACAATGTTACTAGTACCATTTATGAGAAGCAACTGTGTCTATACCTCGGACATTTGGGTGGTTCCCTACCTTGGTACTGATATAGTAGGCTGCTTCAGCCTGGATGATCAGACATGCGTTGGTCTCCAGATCGACAATGGATGGCCCGTCCTAGAGAATCACTTGTGGTTCAAAGCAAACGTTTCCAACACCGAGGAATGGTTGAGTTGAAGTTCATTTCAATGCTTGTTATTTGTTGTGTGGTGAAAAATTTAGTATTTATAATGTATCCTCGTTGTCGATGTGGGTTGATGACCTGTTGTATGTAATAAAATGATATGCCTGTGATAAACTTACTAAATCTATGAATGGCTTTCGAGTCGCTTCTCTGAGTGAGTGGTGCGACGAGGCAAAAAAATATTTTCCGAATACATAATTGTGCGTGCATTGCAACAGGTTATCGGATGAGGCCAATCAACAATAGTAGTACACTATTTGTACTAGCTTCACATGCTTCGCGCGTCGGGCGGGTGTTTTTACTGTAGCCATATGTTAATGTGTTCGCTGGACGTAACTAGCACCTCGAATCCTTGATACTAGTACTATATAGTAGGAGTAAGTAGTAGGAGTAGTAGGGTGGCATGGGCCAGAACAAGCATTCACGTCCAGGAGTACGGCACACGCCACCACCACGACATCCATCTGACACCATATTATTTCTTGGAGTCCGTGCTAGAGCAATCTCTTCAACCTCGTCATTTCTCTAACTTCAGCCATCGTGTGGCGGGCAAGGTGGGGGTTTGCCGATAGTCGGTTTCCTTAACTGCGGTCCCACTTGTAAGTCCAACTCCAACGCACGACCCCAAACGGACCTCCTTTTTGCACGAACTCCAACGATAATTTTGACTAGAAAAGCAAGACCAAAGAAAACAAGAACCACAAGAATACATTTTACTACTCCTGTAAGTTGGATTAGTGCCTTCTCGATGCATTCATTGTTGATCTGCAGAGGCTCGATCTTGCGTCCTTCTTTCTTCTTCGAGTGTAAAGAAGTAGACGTTGCTTCCTCGCATCCAGTCTCATGTCTAGCTTCTATTCTAGTAGGAGTATCAACAAGTGCACTAATCTCATTCCTAGCCTCTGTGCTAGCTAAATGTGATAGAACATCTACTAAATTGCGCTCTATCAATATATGGATGTACTCTTCTTCCCAATACAAAAACATGCATCCATTCTACTCCCTTCGTTGCACAATACATGCTTTCTATTTGTCAAAATATATATGTATCTAGACATGTTTTAGTATATAGGTACATCCATTTTTGGACAAATGGAAGTCAAGTATTTTGGAACGGAGGGAGTACACAATAAATTTTTTAAGTTAGCGCAACTAGTCTAATCAGAGAGCACAACCAAAGATTTGGTCGGGTTCTTCCTCCTTTTGCCGACACGTGGAACATCCAGCATCCAGGTCGTGTCATGAAAGAAAATAGAGTGGTAGTTGAAGCCACGAGATGTGCATCTTGGGTTAAACTGTAAATAGAATCTTACTACTCTTGAGTGACTCCAAAAGCGGCCACCGAAGATCTTTATTGGATTTGTTTTTCTTCACCAGCACGTCGAGGTGAAAGATGTGCAGGTTTAGTGGGTCCTCTTGCGTTTTCACTGACATGTGGGGTCGCATGTGAGCAAACAGACGATGGGCTCCGCGCGTCCGCTGGCTGGCTGAGAAGAGAGATAGAGGAGGGCTGAGCACGGGCCATAACTAGCATTCACGTCTAGCAGTACGGCACACGCCACCCACACGAGTCCCATCCGACACCAATTTTCTTGGAGTCCATGCTACAGCCATCTCTTCTCCCTCCTATTTTCTCAGCCATCACGCGGTGGGCGGGGTGGGGGTTTGCCGATAGTCGGTTTGCTCAACTGCGGTCCCACTTGTAAGTGAAAATGGAACACCAGACGCATTCCCGCTTGAGCGGCGTGCCGGACCAACCATGTGGGGGTGCGAATCGAACACGGCAGGCTTTTCCTTTTGAACTCGTAACTTGTAAAATTTGGTTCTGCTCCATGGCGCGACCGATAGATAGAAAATAACGATTTTGCCTAGAGTAATGAGAAGTTTGGTTCTGGCTCCATTCATGCATGGACTACGTACGAAAATTATGAAGTTGATGCGAAAGGTAAGATAATTACTGTAGTATCATATACTATTTACAGAGGGAGTAGTACATTTTTTTGACATGCATTGCTAGATATTGCTAGTCAAATACTAAAATCCAGATGGACGTGGTAGTACTCCTAAATCCATACGGTGGTGCTACTAGTACTAGTAGTAGTACTACCAATGTAGTAGTAGGAGTACTAGCACTGTACTACCCGTTGGTCAAATTATTACGTGCTGCTCCTCACAGTGAAGTGACAAGACCCTGCGCCAGAGATGACACCTGAGTATAGGCGCCGTGTGCGGCATACCATACTCAGCCTCACCGTCTGCATGCACTATCATCATGGCTGTAGAGCTAGCCTGCTTACAACTAGCCCTGTTCGACATAATTTCCCGTGCGTAGATGCCCGTGCATTGCACGGAACACCAAGATTGGGGGTGGTCGGCTCCGGCAGCGGCCATCGCACCAAATTTTTCCATAGCCTTCTAGATGTGGTGGGGAGGAGATAAGGCTGATTGTGAGAGACAAGGAGTTGTTTGTAAATAGGGAACAAGTGCGGGCATCTTTTTGCAAAAATGGAGAAGCTTGGTTTGTATGCGTCAGATCTAGATCCGACGGCTATTGGTGAAAGATGGGAGGCACAACATCATCACCAACTCAGGACCTGTTTGATTCGCAGGATTTTGAAAACGTAGGAATAGGACACGGCAATATTACAAGTTTCAAACTGATATTACAAATGTTAGGAGTAATGCTGCACCTACGAAGAGGGAATTACTAGGAAGTTTACGTAAGAACTTCCGTTACTCTAGGTGGATGCAGCATTATCGTAGAAACTAAAATCCATCGCCCTGACAAGTCACTAATGGGAAAATAAGTTTTCGACTCTCTAGCCACTTGATGTTTCAAAAACAAATTCAGCTTCTGCGGAGACTTTGTCATTTAGGCTTAGACGCTTGCGGTGATCAGCACGCCATTCATTATTGCGCCAGAGAACGCCAAACCTCATTACCTTGAGCACACTTGCCTCCAAAACAAAGAATCTGGCCAATTTAATCGCCGATGTGCTGCCTCGGTAGTCGATCAAATCAATTTCTGTAAGATGGAGATCAAGGCATTCAATGAGATTGTTATAGTGCAGCACATTTTTCACTTTTGGGTCTTTTTTTATCTGCAAAAGAAGAGAACATATTAGAGCAGACGGCTGCATAAGATTGCTGTGTCATCAAGAGGTACCAATATCATTCGCTCATACGATAGGGTTGGCTGGCTAGTGATATTTTTTCACTCTCTCTCTCCCTCTCTTTATGTTTCCTCTCATTTAACAAGGAGCACGTGAAGAGCTTGGGCATTTGTTGCCTTCCACTATGTGGCCGATGCCATATTTCGCAAAAGTATGCCACATAATACGCATCGATGTCAAATCAAAAGATTTTGGCACCGCTCTCACGATGTGAGAGAGTTGGCACCGTTGTGCACACAGACCCACATGTATAAAAAAATCAATCAAACAAACTACACTAGCCTCTCACTCTCCCAAACAAGTGTTTTTTATTGCCTCAGTCCTCTCTTTCTCCCACGCAGTGTTTTTTCATTGTGTGAGTTAATTTGGCACCGGAGCAAAGTAGGTGATCCAGATTGGGGCACCAGGTGAGAAATGGAGGGGCATCAATGCCAAATGCATCACAAGTGAATTTGGCACATGTTTTGGCCTACATAACCCACTTTTGTACTCCCCCCGTCCCAAAATTCTTATCTTAAATTTGTCTAAATACGGATGTATCTAGTTACATTTTAGTGTTAGATACATCCGTATCTAAACAAATGTAAGACAAGAATTTTGGGACGGAGGGAATACTACCTCGTATTTAGTATAAAATTTTGACCATAGATTTACCTAAGAAAATGCCAATGCATGTCACTAAAAATTACACCATTTGAAACTATGTTCAAATACGAATCCAACAATATAGTTCTTAGTGACATGATTTAACATTTTGTCAGTTAAATCTATGGTCAAATTTTGATACTACAAAATTGGAAGAGTAAACCAGGACGGAGGTACTACTTGCTCTTAGGGTAACCATGGAGTTACTGGAGTAGTCTAAGTTACTTTCCACTATGACTAGCCAAGGCTACTATAGTAGTACAACATAAAAACGATGCAGGTGATCACATGAGAAAAAAATACTAAAAACATTTCTTTCGGTGCAGTGCGTAGATGCAGTTTTGAACACTACACTTGTCATCGTAATTTGGGAAAATTACGAAAAAGTTGAGCTACGTTGTGATTACCGTTTACTTATAGGAAAGAAGTTTCACCTCGATGAGTAGTTTCTCCATGCATGGAAAGCATGTAAGGAATCCAACAACTTGATCCAGATTGGGGCCGATAGATTTTAGTGCTAAGATCTTCACTGTGCGCATGGACTGGGTCAAGCTTGTGGGAATCATTTTCTAGAAGACGGTCATAAATACATCAAGAAGAATTTTGAAAATGTGAATTTCAAGAAGACGGAGAAGAAGATGAGTGCTGTACCTGAACGATTACGGATCCAATAAAGAGTTCAGAGAATTTGGTAGATGAGTACACCAACACTGTCAATTTCGGCGCGTCAATGACCCTGATTTTTGTTGGACCTTCTAGATCCGATACAAGCAATCTCTCAAGGAAAGGCACATTCTCAATGACCATAACATGGAACAGCTGGAGTGATCTCTTCCCAATTTGTGTCTTGTTGCTGAGCCAGCAAGACACATAAATCCATCGGAGATTCGTCGAGGCAATGTGGAGGCTAATGAACCCGTGGATCTGCTCAAGACAAAGGTACTCGAGCGTAGTACAGCTGCGGAGCAGGTGCTCCATAGCCTTCTTTGAGATGACAACGTCGAAGAGGTCGAGCTACGTGAGTTGAGGGAGAAGAAGGGCGGGCGCGGCATTAATCTGGGGAAGATAGCAGGAGCTGAAGCTGGCGCGGCGCAGCGTTGGCATGAGGTGGAGTGCGGACAGCGGCAGAGAGCGACATCGTCCAACTTCAAACCTGAGCTCCTTGAGCTGATCTAAGGCGGGGGATAAGAACCACTTGTCGAACTTGGGTTGGACCTTGCAGTTGGTATTGAACATGCGGATGTCAAGGCGTCTGGCTGGCCCAGGGTGCGATGAAAGGATCTTGGAGACTGCGGCCATGCGTTTGCAATCCCCGTCGCAGAGGCAGCTGTCGACGGTGAGGTTGAGGGGGACACAGCGCCAGAGGGGGCGCCACCGCCGGGAGAGCAGGGTGGTCCGCACGGCAGATTTGGTGGGGAGGCCGATGATGACGAGCAGCATGTCATCGGGGAGGCTGCTGATGAAGTCCAGGCTCACCGGATGCGGTTTTGGCTCGAGCCGCCTCCGCTTGTTGGCTGCCTCGCCGTCCATCTCAACTGGCAGCGACGCCGGTGTACACGTGTGCTGGTGTGTGTTTATGTGCTGGGTGTGCGCGAGTGCATCCTTCTGTGCATGCCGTCGCGTAGGGGTGAATTGTCGCGAGTGCGTCCTTCGCGCGCAAGAAGTTTGTCGTCAATGCGCCCTCAATTTACTAGCGTGCGGGGTGCTACCCCGAGTGGTTTCAACTTTGTTTACTTCACCGCGTGTCAGATGGGCCTCTAGTTTACTTATTTTCACCCACTGCCACATGGGCCAGCACACGAAGATACAGAACACGAGCTGACAAGGCAGCATGTGGATTGGTTGACCAGTCAACTAAACAATATACGGAGCTATACGCTGACACAGTGAGCGTATAATCCGTCGTTATAGGGAGTTCGAGTGAGAGGGGAGGCCCATGAGAGATAGCAGAGAGAGAGAAAGAGCTACTCCCTCCGTTCGATAATGTAGTTCCAACATTTTTTTAAGTCAAACTTTTGAAACTTTGACCAAGTTTATAAAGAAATTACTTATATCTACAATACCAAAGATAAATGATAGTATGAAGTAAGTACATGTTGTGATGAATCTAATGATCGTTCCAGATGTAAATGTTTTTTCTCCACATATACCTGGTCAAACTTTTCTGAGGTTTGACTTTTGAAAACATCCTTATGCTTATGGACGTGATAGAGTCCCTAAATAGAGAGAGAGAGCGAGAGAGAGAGAGAGAGTGAAAAAAGTGTGTGTGCGTGTGTGAAAGAGACATGGACAACACACGATAAAAGTAGAGAAAAAGCGTGCGTGTCTTATGCAAACATATCACACATGCATCTTCGACAATGGAGGCAAGGTGAGGAGATAGTGTGTGGTTGTTTGGAACCGAGAGAGCAAGACCCCTAGCACGTGGCCAAGAGGGGTCTAACAAACAAGGGAGAGAGGTCGAGAGAGACGTACGGAGAAAATGCAGACATGGGGAGGAGAGAGTGTATGTTTGTCATAGAGAGATCCCCTGGAGATCATGATGGGACTACATGGGTGGGAGATCAAGTAATAAGGTGTGTGCACGATAGAAGATGCCCCGAGAGATATCGAGATAGACGTATGGATGGAAGGAGACAATACATGTGTTCCTAATGGCTAGTAAGAGATAATCATACTTAGGAGGGGGGAGTGCTTGCGCCTATGATGGAGTGAGGGATTATGGTACTTAGGGGGGTGCGTGTCACATGGAGAGAACAAGGGCGGAGAGTGTTGGATGGGTCTATATGTATAGCACGAGCGAGACATGTGTATGTGTGAACCAGGGAGATATAAGGCCAGTTTGGCTTGCGTCCTGAGCATCTTTTGCCTGGCTTGGGGTTGTGGCTGGATTTCATGCACGCTTGTTTGGTTGCTACCCTGTGAAAAAGAAAGCCCGCCTGGCCTGGGTTCCCTTGCACTTTAATTAGCCTGACTGAACTCTAGACATTGCAAGTAGCCTGGCCCAGGCGACCAATTTCGAACTCCTGGCCGTGCCTGGTCGTGTGGCCACGAGGCTAACAGCAACATCGATGGATATTAGCATTAAATAATTGATGCATGGATTGATTGATGGGACATTGATGCTTTGCCTGGCCCAGGCATGAACCAAATGCTTCAGCACCACACAAGCCTGGCCAGGCAGAAATATTTTACATCTCACGTCCACACCAGGTAGTACCGGCCATCAAGGCATGAGGGTCAGGTCACGAACCAAACTGACCAATAAAGTTTGAGAGAGATTGAGGAGCCCCGATAAGGCTGAGTGGTGCGTCAGATAGCTGACAGGGGGAAAGAGATATTCCATCCGCTCGATAATGCAGTGCATGTAAATTTTTTAGAAGTCAAACTTTGGAAACTTTGATCCCCGGGTACCGAGCTCGAATTCGCCCTATAGTGAGTCGTATTACAATTCACTGGCCGTCGTTTTACAACGTCGTGACTGGGAAAACCCTGGCGTTACCCAACTTAATTCTTTTTCTCCACGTACATGGTCAAACTTTGTGATGTTTGACTTTTCAATAAATCTATATGCTATGGACCGAGGAGAGTGCCTCAGTCGAGACAGATGAAGTGCGTGTGAAGGAGAATGAGTAAGTGTGCAAAAAGAGTATGTGTGTGAAAGAGAAAGTGACAACAAACGATAAATTAGAGAGAGTGTGTGTTTTTTCGTTTCTTATGCGAACATATCATGCATGCATCTCCGAGATGGAAAAGCGAGGCGAGGAGATACACGAAGATAGCTAGTGTGTGATTGTTTGCAACGGAGAGAGACACCCCTGTAGCACATGTCCAATAGAGGTTTGGCCAACAAGGAACAAAGGTCGAGAGGGACACATGGATGGCATGGACGCATGGGGAGGGAGAGAGGGTGTGTTTGTGATAGAGAGATCCCGTCGAGATCGTGAGGGGACTATATGGGTGGGAGATCGAGGGAGTGCGTGCACGATAGAAAGATGCCCCGAGAGAAATCGAGATAGACCATGCACATGTTTGTGATGGAGACAAAGATTAGCTAGTCATATACATATAGGGGGGACTGCGTGTGCCTACAATTGAGTGAGAGACCATCATACTTGGCTAGCTGGGCATGAGATTGTGTGTGTGCGCGTGTGAGATGGAGAGAGAACGGGGGGGAGATAGAGTTTTAGATGGGCCTATCAAGTGCGAGTGAGATATGCATGTGTATGTGTGACCCAGGTGGATGGAGAGTTTGAGAGAGGGGGCAAAGAGCTCCGAGACGACATAGTGGTGCATGAGAGAGTTACGGGCAAAGAGCCAAGGAATTTGTGTGCGTACGATGAGTGCACCCAAGATATCTAGCTTGTACTAGCTAGAGTATCATACATAGTGTGCGAGAGAGACCTATAGATGGTGTATATATGCATGCGAACTAGAAAGACCCCCCCCACACACACATAGAGAGAGAGAGATGGAGAGAAAGGGAGAGGGACCAACAAGGTTTTTGTGTCGGATGCGTGCGACAGAATTGAAGATTGTCGGAGAGAGAGAGAGAGAGAGAGAGAGAGAGAGAGAACAGGAGTCCGGGAGAGGGGGGGTCGCGTTTTATGCATCAAAGACTGATATAAACCATGTTTCGATATAAACTTGCATTCAAATATTTAAATTGGAGAACATGTTGTCTGCAATCCACACATGAACGGATATATGCATATATCAAACAAGTTCATTAATTTGACTTTCAACATGTTCATGGAGTACTATAATACTGTACAACATGCTATTCGATTGAGGTGTTCAATTTTGGATTTAGTTCACTATTTTGACCAACTGAATGAGCTATTTCATTGAATCGAGATATTTCATTTTGGGTTTGATTCGCATTTTTGAGTGGGTCAATTATTTGCCATATAGTAAATCGCTAGCAACAAGCATGTAAAAACACATTACTCCCGAGCATCATCTCTCCATCTAAAAAAGAAGTGGCAAGCTAATATTTCAAAATTTGATCCGAATCGACTTGGTAAGGTAGACGTGGATGCTCGTTCTCCCTAAATTTGAACGAGCCGTTAAACATCCTCTCTGCTCGGTGGAATTCGCCCGAGCAAATAAATGGGAGACGCGAAATTACCGTCCTATGTGGGACACGCATCAATTGGCCCATTGTACATCGAGGGTAGGTTCGTAACTTCATCCAAGCGCGCCTTTTCCTCGGCCGAAATGACATGTGCCGAATAATTCATAAACCATGGTCGGCAAAACACGCTCTCCTCGCCCGAAATAGTCATGCCCACTATTTCAAAACACGCTCTCCTCGCCCGAAATTGCTCGCGCCCACTATAGTTCAAAACACGCCCTCCTCGCCCGAAATCGCTCCCGCCCACTATTTGGGGAGAAGAAAAGTTACTCTACTATCCCCGACCCTCAGTACACAGACCCAAGCCGAGAAGCCTATAGGCAAGGGTAGAACTGTAACTCCCCCTCACATTTCAGACAAATGTATCCGTAAGACATGGTTCCACTCTCCTCCCAATTCCCCCCCCCCCCCGCCCGCCCCCATTCATACCTCGTGGGTGCCAAATCACCTTCTCCCCGGGAAGCTCCCTTCTCCCGAGCCGCGAAACCTCAGCCCCATCTCCATGGCGCACCCACCACACCAATTTCACAGCCGCCCTCCTCCCTAATGCCGGAGACGCTGTCCATTTGCTGTCGTGCACTGGGCCATGTGCCTCTTACTCCATGCTGCTGGTGCTGCCTCGACGTTGGCCGCGTAAACCGTACCGGAGCCGATTCACCCCCGCCGTTGTTCACGGCACCAGAGCGACTCCAACTTCGGATCCGTCCAGAGTCCTGGCGCTGCTTTCGTGTAGCCAACGACCGTCGCGACATCGATCTTTCCCTGCCACTGGTCGCCACCACAACTGCGCCAGCCTCACCGACTCGGCAGCTGGACCTGCCTACTTCACCATGCCGCCAGATAGGTCGCACCCTCATCTCAAATCACTTTATTTAGGCGTCAGTTGTCTGAATTTTTATTCTGGGCCAATCGATTCCCAATGGGAAGCAGCACCCCTCGAGGCGGCGAAGCTCCTAGGCTGCCGGTTGGCTGGTGTCTAACGTAAGGGTGCGGGGCCGCAACTTCGCCACGGAAGCAACGCTTAGATGGCTATCTTTTAGAGTTGCGTGGGTTGAAGGTACTGCCGCCGCCGGATCTGGATGACGGGGAGTCTTTGTGGATTGGCCCAGGGGCGGCGCAACCACGGCAGTGCGGTGGGGCGGGGAGCGGGGTTTTGGCCATGGCTACGGATGGCGGAGGCAGGCTGCTCTGCCGTTGGTCGCTGCCTCGCTGGCTCTTCAGGGAAGATTCTGAACAGTGTCAGCCGGGAGGCACAAGACGGCCAGCCATCCGACGTAGATCGGATAGTACCAAAATAAAATAAAATCATGTGACCCCAATTTAGTCTTCAGTCAATAGACGTGTGACCACTCTCGTACCTTGCTGTTGATCTCTTAGTGTATTTCTTCAGATAAAAGAGATATGTCATTCTTAACATTATGCGTTATCTGCATCTTCAGACACACCGTCTTCCGACTCACCGCAGCTGCTCCAACAAGGGAAGCCTACACCAGAAGGGAGCTATAGTCCCCACTCAACAGTTCCCTGCATCGAATGCGCGTGCCCGACATGGACACCCACAAAAACTGCAAAGCCATCGACAAGTCATCACATGATGCTCACTCCTATGGATGGCAGCCAGATAGGTTGTACCCTCATATTACTTGTGTGCAACATTTATGGCTTTGTTATTCATCTAAGCATGGAAAATAGATCATCACATTTCACTGTATATTCATGCCGATCTCTTATGGGTCTTGTTCAGGAGTTAATGATGTTCCATAGTTCAGCTAAGATACTTGTTCTTTAGGTAACACTGTTCCATAGTTATCGTCCATCAGCCAATGCTATCCCACATGCTGGTGATTATAGTATTATACCACTTCTAGTATTACCTATGTTGTTCTTTAATACTTTTGTGTGCCATCTAGTTAATCTCGAGTACAAACGATACATATTCTGTAGCTTTCATCTGTGTTCTCCCTTTAGTTTATGAGACCTATTGCTGCTAGTTAACCCCAGTCCTACTATTTATGTCATCTCCTACAGGCACTCATTACATAAATCTAACTACTAGTTGTCTTCCATGCATGTCAGATATAATTGCACACACTGATATATCCACAAGAACCTCACGGAGCAATGTAAAGGCCAATAAACTTGATGTCAATGATACCCAATATGATGGAACATGTAAAGGCAGTTCTTTAGAAGACTTGCAAAAAGATGATGAATCCTCTTCACCCCACAAGGTCCTTGCTCTAACTTGGCCTGTCATATGGGTACAACATGCATATAATGTCCTAGAGTGTATCTACTCTGTTGCAATGCCATGTGCTTAGCATGCTGATCATGCATGTAAATATGTCATGCCTTCCTGTTTTTCAGTACCTATTCCATTCATGATAACATGTTTTCAAATTCAAGTACTGTCATTCTACTCTATCGCAATGCCAGCTGCTTAATTTGGACATCATGCTTCTGAATATCTTATGCATTGTTATTCATCAGTATGTACTTCATCTGTCTACCATACCATGTTTTTTTTACATTGAAGTGATGTTATAGTGCTCTGTTGCAATGCCATCTTATTTTCCCAATCATACACTGTCGGCGTTCTGGGAATGGGGGTCCCCGGACTTGCCTGCCTGCGGCCTGCGGCGTGGCTCACGTGGGGGCCCAACACGGCCCACCTTCATCAGCCCAAGCTCAAGACCCTCGCGAGGCGGACGACGCAAGACCTCCTTTGGAGTAGCCTAGCTAGGCAGGTTCACGAGGAGCAGAGATATCAAGGCGAGCCGAACCTCACGAGGCTCTCGTGACGTGAGCCATGACGATCGACACCAGGCGGGCGCCTAGCGGGCGCCAGCGCATGTAGCGTCCTTGTTTACCCTTTGGTGCAAAGGAGGCAAGCGCAGCCGCGGAGTACCGAGGCCTCAGGAAAAGGTTGCCATTTCGGTGCAACAAGACCAAGACCATGGACTGCAAGACGGAGGTCATCGTGGAGCCCAAGACGGCATCTCCACCAGAGCTTTGTGCAGGCGAAGACTACTTTTGTCAGGATAGCTGGTACTAGTTGTCCCCCTTCAAATTAGCCCGCCATTGTTGGCTCCCTTCCCGCTCGATATTTGGGAAGAGGACCAGGGCATCTATAAATAGGACTAGCCACCATAGTAGAAGAGGAGGAAAAAGAGAGGGATCTCATCTTATCTAGAGAGAACCTACGCACCACAGGTTCATACGCACAAGAACACCTCAACCTAAGGAGGCTGTTCTTCCCTTGTATTGTTCATCGTCAGCCCAAGAGGCAATCCACCACCACCACACTGGAGTAGGGTATTACACCACAACGGTGGCCCGAACCAGTATAAACCATGTGTCTTTCTGTGCTGTGAGTTCGTCGAGTTCGTCCGCCAGATCTTAGCAAGCTGGAGCGTAGATCGGTAGGAGGGAAAGACTTCGCGCGCACCCCAGTGTTTGAACCTTAAGGGTTTGCCGGAACCCCACATCCTACATTTGGCGCGCCAGGTAGGGGGTGCGCCAGAGTTCCCTCCTGATGGCCCGCTCTCCACCAACACCGCGTTCCGTCCTCATGGCGGACAATGCGCCGCCCACTCCGGCAGCAGACGCCGGCGCTGGGGCCAGGGGGCTCCAGGCCTTGGCCCCCGCCTTGCGACGGGTGCAGTGGCCGCGCAAGTTCAAGCCCGAGATGCCACCGCGCTACGGCGGCGCAACGGACCAGCTGGTTTTCCTGCTGGCGTATGAGGATGCCGTCCTCAAGGCCGGGGCGACGACCAGGTGATGGCTAACTGGTTGCCAATGACCCTCGCCGGTGTCCCGCGCATGTGGCTCCTCCACCTACCGATAGCCTCTGTGACCTCTTCGCCGCGCCAGCACCGCCCGTCGTCGCGGCTCTCCTGGGTGGTTCCCAAGCACCACCCTCGAGCCACCACGTCAAGCCATTCACCCGTCAGATCAGCGCTGCATCCAAGCGCCAAGAGGCCCCCTCGGGCTGGGCGGCGCCCGAGGCCGATCTGACTTTCGGCGTGGATGATCACCCCTTCAACCCCTCAGGTTCGGGCGCACTCTCGATGCTGTCCACCCCCACCATCTCCCAAGTGGTCAGCACCAGGACCCTCATTGACGGTGGTGCCGGCCTCAACGTGCTCTCGGTGGAGGCCTTTAGCCTCCTTCACGTGCCACCAGAGCGGCTCCAGCCCAGCAGGCCCTTCTCAGGTGTCGGAGCCAGTTCCACCGCCTCCTTGGGGCAGATCCGCCTCCCAGTGACCTTTGGCACCTACAACAACTTTCGCACAAAGCTAATCGACTTCGACATCGCCCCCATTGGCCTCCCCTACAACGCCATCCTCGGCTACCCGGCCTTGGCCCCGTTCATGGCGGCAACCCACCCAGTGTACAACCTCATGAAGATGCCCGGGAGCAACGGCGTCCTCACCGTGCCAGGAGACATGAGGGATGCGCTGCAGGTGCTCCAACTCGCCTTCAAGGCGGCCGCGGTGGCACAGCCCACCAGCACCGACGCCCTCGAGCCCAAGGGGGCTGCGCCGGCTAAAAAGAAGCCGTTGTTCACCCAGGAAAAGGCGGAGACCAAGCAAGTACCGGTCGACGAGGACGGGTCCACCGGCGCCACCTTCACCATAGGGGCCAACCTCGAGCCCGAATAGGAGAAGGCCCTGATTGGATTCCTGCGCGCGAACAAGAAGGTGTTCGCGTGGGAACCTGATCAGTTAGCAGGAGTCCCGAGAGGTGTGATCGAGCATCACCTCAACATGTGCCCCAACGTATGCCCCGTGAAGCAGAAGGCAAGGAGGCAGTCTACTGAGAAACAACCTTTCATCGTTCAAGAGACCCGGAAACTAGAAGCGGCAGGGGTTATCCGTGAGGTCCGCTACCCCGATTGGCTGGCTAATCCTGTCGTCATGCCAAAGAAGGGGGGGAGGAGCGCATGTGTGTTGACTTCACCAACCTCAACAAAGCTTGCCCGCAGGACCCATTTCCGCTCCCTCGCATTGACCAGATAGTCGACTCCACCACAGAGTGTGACCTATTGTGCTTCCTGGATGCCTTCTCGGGCTATCACCAGATCAAGATGGCGGTGGAAGACGTGGAGAAGACTACTTTCCTAACCCCGTGTGGGGTGTACTGCTATATGTGCATGTCATTTGGGTTGCACAACGCAGGCACAACCTTTCAGCGACTGATGCACATCGCTCTAGGCCGGCAGCTCGGGAGGAACGCTGAGGCTTACATCAACGACATCATGGTGAAGTCTCAGGAGGCAAAAACCCCTGATACAGGACCTTGAGGAAACCTTCGTGAGCCTCAACGAAGTGGATCTACGGCTCAACCCGGAGAAGTGCGTGTTTGGAGTCCCCTCGGGCAAGCTCCTGGGCTTCCTAGTATCCCACAGAGGCATAGAGGCCAACCCGGAGAAGGTCAAGGCGGTCGAGGATATGAGCCCGCCGAAGACCCTCAGGGAGATGCAGAAGCTCACCGGGCGTGTAACCGCGCTAGGGCGCTTCATATCCAAGCTAGGGGAGCGAGCACTGCCCTTCTTCAAGCTTATGAAGAAGAAAGTCCCCTTCGAATGGACTGAAGAGGCCGACAAGGCGTTCCAAGAAATCAAGAGGTACCTCACCAGCCCACCGGTGATGGTAGCCCCTCGCCCTCAGCAGCCCCTGGTGCTCTACTTGCGGCCACACCCTACTCCGCTAGCGTAGCTTTGGTGGCGGTCAGGGAGGAGCGCCGGGCCAAGGCCACATCGGCTGACCAGGCTGAAGCAGAGCGAGGCCAGGAGGGCCTCGCGAGGATCGCGACCATAGCCGCAGTAGGAGGGCACACCCGGGGCAGGGGAGGCCCCTTCAAACGATCAAGAGCTGGGGGCTCCGTTGCCTCAGGAGACGCCTCGACCCCTGGAGGACGCAAGCTACGTCAGCACCCTCAACCTCGTCGAGCATCTCGTGTATTTCGTCAGCACAATGCTACGGGACGCAAGGGCGCGGTACCCCATGCCTCAAAAGCTCCTCCTCGCGCTATTGGTGGCCTCACGCAAGCTGCGGCACTAATTCCAAGGCCACCCCATCAAGGTCGTCTCGGCATACCCCTTGGAGAGGGTACTCAGGAGCCCCAACTTAGCTGGAAGGGTCGCTGAATGGAACATCGAACTACAAGCATTTCAGCTGGAATTCAGTACGACCAGGGTCATCAAGGGAGCCGCACTTGCGGATTTCGTGGCAGAATGGGCAGAAGCACCGGGTCTCGAGGCATGCGAAGACCGGTCACTTTCCCCAGGAAGCGAAGTGCCGGACGGCTGGGTCATGTACTTCGATGGAGCGTTCTCCCGACACGGCGCGGGAGCTGGCGCGGTGCTCGTATCCCCCACTCAGGACAAACTCTATTACGTCGTGCAACTCTGCTTCCAGCACGGAGAGAAGGTCTCCAACAACATAGTAGAGTACGAAGGCCTGATAGTAGGCTTGAAAGTCGTGATCGCCTTAGGGGTAAAGTGCCTCACCATCAAGGGCGATTCACAGCTCCTCGTCAACTTCTCCAACAAGATATACGAGCCAAAGGACGAGCACATGGAAGCTTACCTCGCTGAAGTCCGCAAGATGGAGAAATAATTCTAGGGGCTGGACCTGCAGCATGTGCCTCGCGGCACCAATCAGGAGGCCGACGACATTGCCAAGAGGGCGTCCAGGTGGCTGCCGTAGGAACCTGGCGTCTTCGAGGAGCGGCTCTTCAAGCCCTCGGTGGTGCCATCGCTGTCAGGCAAGGCGCAACCAAGGGAGGAGCCTCCTCAGCTGCCTGCCCCGAGAGCTCCGGTCTGCGGCCCGGCCTCAGGGGCACGCCTGCTCCTCGTGTTGGAGCCTCAGGAGGGATGTTGGATCCCAAAGCTCAAGGACTACCTGATGCAAGGGATTCTGCCGGACAACGAGGAGGAGGCGGAGCGTGTGGCACGGCAGGCCACGGCTTATTGCATCCAGGATGGAGAGATCTACAGGAAGCGGCCAAATGACGTGTCCCTATGTTGCATTTCCAGGGAGCAAGGAAAGGAACTATTGGCGGACATACACAGCGGAGACTGCGGGCACCACTCGTCGTCGCAAACCCTCATCGGCAAGGCGTTCCGCAGCGGGTTCTACTGGCCCACAGCACTCAACGACGCCGTTGAGCTGGTAAAGGCCTGCGAAGCCTGCCAGTTTCATGCTAAACAGATCCATCAGCCTGCGGGGGGTCTGCAGACCATACCCCTCTCATGGCCGTTCGCAATTTGGGGGTTAGACATTCTGGGCCCGTTCCCTCGGGCGCCAGGGGGCTATCGCTACCTCTACGTCGTTGTGGACAAGTTCACCAAGTGGGCCGAGGTGGAAGTTGTCCGCACAATCCCGGCAGGCTCGGCAGTCAAGTTCATCAAGGGCCTCGCGAGCCGGTTTGGGGTGCCTAACCGCATCATCACTGACAACGGTTCGCAATTCACCAGTAATCTCTTCAAAACGTACTGTGCTAACCTTGGAACGCAGATATGCTACGCTTCGGTAGCACACCCTCAGAGCAATGGCCAAGCTGAACGAGCCAACGCAGAGATCCTGAGGGGCCTCAAGGCCAGGACCTTCAAGAAGAAGCTGGAGGCCTGTGGCAGGGGCTAGCACGACGAGCTCTAGTCTGTGTTGTGGTCAATCCGCACGAAGCGACCAAGCCGACTGGCGAGACCCCGTTCTTCCTCGTCTACAGAGCGGAGGCTGTTCTCCCTCACGAGGTCAGGCGTCGCTCCGCACGGGTCCTGGCATTCGACGAGGCTCAACAGGACGCCATGCGGGGGACGAATCTCGTGCTGGGGGAGGAACGCCGTCGGGAAGCCGCACTGCGAGCGGTAAGGTATCAACAGGCGCTACGACGATACCACAGCCGCAACATCCGCCCCAGGACCCTTGAGGTAGGGGATCTCGTGCTCAGACGGGTTCACTCCAGGGAGGGGCTGCACAAGCTCTCTCCCATGTGGGAGGGCCCGTTCAAGGTTGTTCATGTTTCCAAGCCTGGCTCCGCGCGCTTGGAGACTCCGGAGGGAGTACCCATCTAGAACGCATGGAACATTCAACATCTCCGGAGGTTCTACCCCTGAGCGAGGCCTAGCGCCTGGGAAAGGCCCGGTGCCTGTGAAGAAGGCCAATGCCTGTGAAGCTATCGCATTTTGAGAAAGGGCCGGTGCCTGTGAAGAAGGCCAATGCCTGTGAAGCTATCGCGTTTTGGGAAAGGCCCGGTGCCTGTGAAGAAGGCCAATGCCTGTGAAGCTATCGCGTTTTGGGAAAGGCCCGGTGCTTGTGAAGAAGGCCAATGCCTGTGAAGCTATCGCGTTTTGGGAAAGGCATGGTGCCTGTGAAGAAGGCCAATGCTTGTGAAGCTATCGCGTTTTGGGAAAGGGCCGGTGCCTGTGAAGAAGGCCAATGCCTGTGAAGCTATCGCGTTTTGGGAAAGGCATGGTGCCTGTGAAGAAGGCCAATGCTTGTGAAGCTATCGCGTTTTGGGAAAGGGCCGGTGCCTGTGAAGAAGGCCAATGCCTGTGAAGCTATCGCGTTTTGGGAAAGGCCCGGTGCCTGTGAAGAAGGCAAACGCCTGTGAAGCTCGCCGCCCGTGACACTCTCACGTAATAATGAGTGGGGCTGTACACGCCCCGGAGTCTCCGGAGTGCCGCCCTTGGGCCTCGGGGGCTCCCGCCCACGCCCAGTGGCAGCACTTAGCTCCGCGCTGGTGAGAAGACGTCGAAGGCTAGAATAGGTGCCGAACGCGGCTTTTCCATTTGCTTTCAGCAGGTGGCTTGTTTATCCCCGTTTGAAGTCTTATTGGAGTTGTTGGCGTTCCTAGCTTATGACTCTCTGTCTTTTTCACTCGCTTGCCTCGTTTTCTCTCGCACAAGTATCGCGAGGGAGGTTTGCGGGCGCCCTCGCGAGCGTCTTCTGCCCCGATCGTCTGGAGCTTTCCTGTCTAAGTCCTCTGCGGGAGCACCCTTCCTCGTCCATGCCTCACGGGCATCGCGACACGAACGTAGGACCTAGGCTGATCGCCCCCGCTGCCGGGACCAAAGGTTACCCCTCTAACTAATCCTTGCAGGGCATGAAGCGCACGGCGAGGCCTCAGCCTCGGGAGGCGGGGGCCGCGTCAAGCTCCACCAAGCTCAAATGACTCCCGCACATGGACACGCAGCACGGAAACATAGCGCAGAAATGGAAAAAGCAATGCGACACTTGATAGCAACAGTTCTAACACGCCCCCACGGGGCCCTGTACTACCTTCTTCTTACGCAGGAAAGGAAGGAAACAAAATGGACACGACCTGTCCAACACCAACCTACAGCACAAGCTCGAGCTGCTCCTGGGGCTCAGGTGGACGCCTCCTCTCGCTTCACCAGGGCGCGGTGGCGGGTGGACCCGCTACCTTCACCCAGGCGGGCGCGACGGCGCGGGGGCTGGTTGTGGCCATTTCTGGAGGAGCTGCTGCCTGAGGAAGAGTCGCCGAAGCTTGGCGAGCCCCGATCACCGCCGCTGGCACGCCTGGTGTTGTCTTCATCCTAGTCGGTGCCGGGGCTGGGCAAGCGGCCGCGGTCACCATCTTCGGGGCAGCACCTAGCGCGGCGACCATCTTCCCCAAACACCCTCACGTAGAGGGTGGTGTCGCCATCGAACTTGAAGTGTAGGGTGCACCGCTGACTCAGGTCGCGCGCGCGGGCAAACGTTTTCCAGCCGCGAGTCAGGGCCCCATTTCCGGAAGGGGAGACCTCTGGCGAAGCCCAGAAGGCCCTGCTGCAGCAACCATCCGCCTAGAGCCAGAAGCCGCACCGGGTGCTGGCCGGCAGTTCACCTATGAAGAAGCGGGGGAGCTGGAGCCAGGCGCTGGTCGGGTCCGCCGACCACATGACGAACTCCGGCAGCACCTCCGCCGAGTGAAGGCATGGCCTGGGGGTCCGCGCAGTCACGACATGCCTCCCCTCGGCAGCCGAGCGCTCACCACTGCGCAGGGAGCCGCCTCTGTGGCCGTGGGAAGCCGTTGTGGGGACCGCGGGATGCTTGCAAGGACGACCCCAGCCACGCTTGGCCGGGGGGGAGTCGGGCACTACCTGGCGGGCTTTTCCCTTCTCTGCAGCCGAGAATCTCTTCGGAGCCATGAGAACGGCGAGTGGCCAAGAAGAAGAAGGGAGTAGCAGAAAGGGGTGAACTGAAGAAGCTCACACAGTCCCGTTCTTATAGCCTGGGAAGGCCAACCGCTGAGCACCACGATCGCAGGTAATTATGACCCATGTCTCTGCATGCAAGGACTTGTCGAGTCGTGCGGTCGCCGAGGCATCGTGGGGAAGCGCAGACGCCCACGCCCAATCAACCACCACGCGGCGCCCAAGGCCGCAGGCTGTTAGGGCCCACGGCGCTTCGTGCTTGCCCCTTCGCTTCTCTGCTAAGCCAAGCCCGCGCGCACCTTGGGCCCAGGGGCTACTATCGGCGTTCTGGGAACGGGGGTCCCTAGACTTGCCTACCTGCGGCATGCGGCGTGGCTCACGTGGGGTCCCAGCACGGCCCATCTTCATCATCCCAAGCTCAAGACCCTCGCGAGGGGCCAAGCCTCGCGAGGCGGACGACGCAAGACCTCCTTTGGAGTGGCCTAGCTAGGCAGGTTCACAAGGAGCAGACATATCAAGGCGAGGCGAACCTCACAAGGCTCTCGTGACATGAGCCATGACGATCGACACCAGGCGGGCGCCAGGCGGGCGCCAGTGCACGTAGCGTCCTTGTTTCCCCTTTGGTGCAAAGGAGGCAAGCGCAGCCGCGGAGTACCGAGGCCTCAGGCAAAGGTTGCCATTTCGGTGCAACAAGACCAAGACCATGGACTGCAAGACGGAGGTCATCGTGGAGCCCAAGACGGCATCACCACCAGAGCTTTGTGCAGGCGAAGACTACTTTTGTCAGGATAGCTGGTACTAGCTGTCCCCCTTCAAATTAGCCCGCCATTGTTGGCTCCCTTCCCGCTCGATATTTGGGAAGAGGACCAGGGCCTCTATAAATAGGACTAGCCACCATAGTAGAAGAGGAGGAAAAAGAGAGGGATCTCATCTTATCTAGGGAGAACCTACACACCACAGGTTCATACGCACAAGAACACCTCAACCTAAGGAGGTTGTTCTTCCCTTGTATTGTTCATCGTCAGCCCAAGAGGCAATCCACCACCACCACAATGGAGTAGGGTATTACACTGCAACGGTGGACCGAACCAGTATAAACCCTGTGTCTTTCTGTGCTGTGAGTTCATCGAGTTCATCCGCCAGATCTTAGCAAGCTGGAGCATAGATCGGTAGGAGGGAAAGACTTCGCGCGCACCCCAGTGTTCGAACCTTAAGGGTTTGCCGGAACCCCATATCCGACATACACGTGTATGTTGCCTTAGTTATTTCTGTACGTATTCCGCTAGCATACAGTTTTACAATCAACTAGTGTTTTTTTTGCTGTGTTGTCCTATCGTATCCCTAGCTCTTACACCATACTCCCTCCGTCCAGATTACATGCTGCCGAAATGGATAAAAAATGATGTATCTAGAACTGAAATATGACTAGACCCATCCATTTTTTTCCAGATGGAGGGAATACATGTCAATATGTCATGCCTTTCTATTCTTTAGTACCTATTCCATCTCTCTGTTGTCGCATGTTTTATAAATAAAGCACCATTCTTCTATACAAGGCATGCAAGGGGAAGACGACTATGTTAGAATATGTAGGGTTACAAACAAGGCCTTTGCAAAAGATCCAAATGCCAGGAGATAATAAACCAACTCCAGTTTTTATAGATACTGCTCCAGCACAGAGAAACCCAACTCCTACTGATAATAAGCAGATTCCAGTGGCCAAAGAACTAGTCCGCTCCAGTCCAGCAAAAATTTGTCAACTCAATTCTAAGAAGTGTGTGTGTATCCTTGCATCATGAAATTTTATAGCATGCTGATCATATTTTCTACATGTTTCTTACCCATCTCTCTTTTAGAAAATAAGCTTAACAGATAGAAGAATTTCTGCAATGGTATCGTTTATGAGGAAAGATTCTTGCAGGAATTCTCTATGCTCCAATGTAGATGTAAGTACCTGTTGTATATCACTATATTTTTACATCAGCATGTATTTTGTTAATCGGCGTGAATCCAACCTTTATCTGATCTAAATTTAGTTGTAGCAAAATGTATGATTAAAGGCCACAATGTTGATTTTTGCAAGGAAAACTGCCTGGTAGTTTTGCATCCTGAGCTGCATGAGTGTACTATCTCATATCAGTGGGTTTGAATACTTTGGTTCTGCAGTGGTTTTTTCAGTGTTTTTTTACTGTGTTGTCCTGTCATATCTCTAGCTCTTACATCATACTCCCTCCGTCCGGATTAAATGTCGCAGAAATGGATAAAACTGGATGTTCTAGAACTGAAATACGCCTAGACCCATCCATTTATTTCCGGATGGAGGGAATACATGTCAATATGTCATTCCTTTCTATTCTTCAGTACTATAACGCCCTCGATGCGGCTATAGCTCCCACGTGTCGAGGCACGACTTAGAGACATAACCGCATTGAAAGCAATGTCGCAAGTCAGGCAATCATTACAACATCCCATGTAATACATAATAAAAGGGGGAGAACATAGTTGGCTTACGCTCGCCACGTCACATCAGAGTACATAAATAACATCTATCAAACAAACACTCATGGCCCGACTACGGCGCCAAAATGGAAAAGAACCCAACATGCGACAAGGCCCTGAATCAAACCCCAACTAGGCACCACTACTGATCATCGGGAAAGGAAACATAATAACGCTGAGAGTCCTCGCCGAACTCCCACTTGAGCTCGTACTTGTCACCTGGAGCGGAGTCACCTGGACCTGCATCTGGAGTGGAAGTATCTGTGAGCCACAGGGACTCAGCAATCTTGCACCCTCGCGATCAAAACTATTTAAGCTTATAGGAAGGATAAGGCAAGTATATGTGGAGCTGCAGCAAGCGACTAGCATATGTGGTGGCTAACTTGTCCGCAAAAGAGAGCGAGAAGAGGAGGCAAGGCGCGAGCGAGAAACTAGAGGAACACCCTGCGCAAGCATTACTCCAACACCGTGTCCACTTCCCGGACTCCGCCGAGAAGAGGCCATCACGGCAACACACGCAGTTGATTCGTTTTAATAAATTAAGGTTTAAGCTATCTACAACCGGACATTAACAAATTCCCATCTGCCCATAACCACGGGCACGGCTTTCGAAAGTTCAATCCCTGCAGGGGGGTCCCAACTTAGCCCATGACAAGCTCTCACGGTCAACGAAGGAATAGACCTCCACCCGAGTCACACCGATCAGACTCGGTAACCCGGTACAACAAGACAATTCGACAGGTTAAAACAAGACCAGCAACACCGCCCGAATGTGCCGACAAATCCCGATAGGAGCTGCACATATCTCTTTCTCAGGGCACACTCAGATGAGCAAGACGACGGGTAGGCCAGCCCAGAGTTGCCCCTGGTAGCCCCGGACATCGCTCGGTTGGACCAACACTCAGAGGAGTACTGGCCTGGGGGGGTTAAAAATAAGATGACCCTTGAGTCTGCAGAACCCAAGGGAAAGAAAAGGCTAGGTGGAAAATGGTAAAACCAAGGTTGGGCATTGCTTGACAGGCTTTAATCAAGGCGAAATATCAAGGGGTTCCCATTATAACCCAACCGCGTAAGGAACGCAAAATCCGGGAACATAACACCGATATGACGGAAACTAGGGCGGCAAGAGTGGAACAAAACACTAGGCGAGAGGCCGAGCCTTCCACTCTTTACCAAATATATAGATGCATTAAGATAACATAGCAATATAATGATATCCCAACAAGTAAATAAATGTTCCAACAAGGAACGGCTCCAATCTTCACCTGCAACTAACAACGCTATAAGAGGGGCTGAGAAAAGC